>NC_065580.1:133060074-133160074 GCF_024542745.1 Macaca thibetana thibetana | reverse complement strand
CATTCATTGAATGGTGTTAGAAGAGCCTTTGTCTTTGCCGTCAGAAGGCTCAGGTGAAGCTTCATATTTCAAAGCACACTATGCTGACACTAAGAAAACATCTTGCCCAGGCACTTCCGTTGAAGAAAACCATGTGATATGATCAGTATGTGATGATGGCTTTTCAGATCAGATAGCTGGGTTGTATTTATAATTTATTTCTCTTATCAGTGAAAAAGATAAAACAAATGATACGGTAGTAACAGGATTTTCTAGAGTTTGGGTTGTAGAGAAATAAGTGCTTGTGGATAGGACCGCATTTGTGTGCACATATGTGTGTTTCAGGGGTATGGAGCAAGAGGAGAAAAAGAATATTTTATAGAGAAAATTTCCATATGGTTACCTTTTATAGGATCTAGCACATTTCAGTGAAAACACACTCTGCTGGAAGAATTCAATTGTCTTTAAAGTTTGGTGCAGCAAGGGGTGAAAATGTGGGGACGCAGCTGGAAACTTATTTGTGCTGCAGGCTTGCAGCTGTACCTACCTGTGATGCGATGAATACTATTTGATTGTTAATGTCTTTCTGTGACTGAAAGCTTGCTTCCTTTTCTAAAGCTGATGGTAACAATTTACTGACTCTCTAAACCTTGAGGACTAACTTGGGCTGGGAAAAATAAATCCTGTCCCCTGAAATTTACATCTTGTTAAAACTCAGAGCAGCCAGCAGAGATGTGAAGGATCTCCAGCCTGGGAGCTGGAGGTGGGAATTCTGCTGAAGTCAAGATCACTTGAAGCTTTCCTACATCCTCCTGTGAAGAATCATTGGATTGAATCATGGCGGCAAAACTGGTGTGACTTCATTCAATTTATCTCTGTCCTGTTTCCCCTCTCCACATTTGACTGTCAGTCTACTAATGAGACCCAGTTATGGTCCTTGGAAGGGGAAATGGGAGGTGGACATAGCTGTGTGGGATGAAGTGGAGGAGTTTTTATCTTATCTTGGCAGTTTACTATCTGCCATAGCTGAAGACCATCTAGTACCCTCTTCGACTTTTGCCACTTTGGAGTTTCCTCTCTACCGTTACTTATTCAGCAGGTTATTGTTTTTGTTTTTTGAGACGGAATCTCGCTCTGTCACCAGGCTAGAGTACAGTAGCACGAACTCGGCTCATGGCAACCTCCGCCTCCCAGGTTCAAGCGATTCCCCTGCCTCAGTCTCCCAAGTAGCTGGGACTACAGGCACACATCACTGTGCCTGGCTAACTTCGTATTTTAGTAGAGACGGATTTTCACCATGTTGGCCAGGATGGTCTCGATCTCCTGACCTTGTGATCCGCCCGCCTTGGCCTCCCAAAGTGCTGGGATTACAGGCGTGAGCCACCGCGCTGGGCCTCATCAGTTATTTTTTAATTGGCTGTGTTTTCTTTCCCTGTAAACACACTTGTTCAAAAGAAAATATAATATCACTATAATGAGCAGAAGGCAAGTAACTATAAAAATGAGTATAATACAATTAAAATATGATGAGGCTCTAGTTAGATACTGTTCCCTATGGAAGATTCCAAACCTGAGGCCTGCACTCACTTCTCTCTCAAGTGAAAAGGGAGCTTAGAGAGGCACACACTTTACATCTAAGGAAGCAGTAAGTGAGGCCATTGTTCTTAACTAATTAGACAGATTAAAAAGGAAAGGCCAAACCACACCATTGTCTTAGCTCTTGTTTTCTTTGATTTTGAAGATGGAAAAAGAGATAACACTTAAAAATAAAGCTTGCCTACTCAGACATAATTAAGGTGTTCTCATTCTCTTTTGTCTGTCCTGGTTCTCATTGCAATATTTTATTCACTGCTCAATGAGTATTTATTAAATTAATCAAGATTTCAGTGTTAATGTCTAGTTTCATTTGCCCTTCCTCTAAAAGCTGTATTCTTTTTTCGCTCTTGCTCTCTGTGATTTTTTTGGTAGTTCTCTTTTATGTGCTTACTCACACATGAATGCTTTCTCTAACACGCTGGCCCTGTGTTTTGCTTCTTTGTGTGCATTCACGTAGACATGCACACCTCTTCAAATGACACATGCCTGTAGGCAGGATAACAGGTTGAGTTGTCTTGTTAATTAGGCATTCTTTTTCTGGGGCTGGTACAGGATGTTTGAGAATATTGTTCCCCAGAATACTCACCTGGTGCAGTGGAACTGCCATGGACTAGTTTTCCAGGGCTTACACATACAAGTGGCTTCCAAAAAAGCATTTTCAGACAAGCTGCTTGTTATGTGAATGTGTTTTTCTTTTTAGTCAACCACAGTATATGCAGCACAAAGCTGTTGCCATTTTCTTGGAATGAGAAAATTATGACCATAATGTTTCTTTTACATCTCTGAAAAACCCTAATATCCAGCTGTTGTGGTGGTTTCAGTTGTCAGTTGCTTTTTGTAACCCAACAACACTGTCTCAAGAATGAAGAGAGGAAATTTGGTGACTAGTCTTTCCTGCTCACTCTCCTGAAAATCCTATTAATTTGACTTTTAAAAACAACAGCCAAGATCTAGTCATCTTGGTTGGAGAAGGCAAAGTCTTATTTGTCCTTATATTCTGTGCGTGGATTAGTATCCACAGTAAACCACACACATTTTGTTCCTTGCTTGACGTGAGCCAGGTGTTATACTTAAAGGCATAATCTCGGTCCTCACAAAAACTCAGTGAATACACACTATCATTAGCCCCATCTTTACAGATGCCAATACAAAAAAAAAATTGAGGTTAAATAATTGCACAAAATCTGGCAGCCATTAAATGACTGAGTTGGAATTTAAATGCAGGTGTGCCTAAATTCTGAGCTTACATTTGTAACCACTGTATATAATGTAGTGTAATAACTTCCCCAATAATTGACAGAGTACTTTACTCAGAAGCTTTACAAGGACAATAAAAAAGAATTAGTTGAGATTACACAACCCATGTTGTGAGGGGATTGCCTTTTTGATTCACAGTTCGTGCGAAGAAATAATATACAGCAGACTGTGAACACTACATAAACAAAATGAAATTTCATTCTTGAATGAATTGTCTATATCTCCTCTTAAGAAAAATTGGTAAAGCATTTAGCTGGTCACGGCTCAGGGAAATGTCTCTATTCTGGTTCTCTCTGAATTTTATTCTTTAAATATTCACTTTTTTTTTTTTTAGCATCCACTGGCCACCTGGTGGTGGCTGTTGTTTTTCCTTGTGCTTGTGCTTTTTTTCCCCCCTGTGCTTGCAGGGTTGCATTTCTGCTTGCTGTGACTTCTCAGTTCACAGCTGCAGTTGTTCAAACTTTAAATTTAAAATCCAGTCTATGTTTCTAGTAATTGCTGCCGGGAAACTGAAACAGGACTACTTGGTTTCAGAGTGAGGCTGTTGCTTCATACTAGAAGAAAAGTTTCATTAACTTGGAAAGCAAATCTCAGGATATCAAGAAAACAATAAAGGCTGTAAATTAATGCAGAACTCACTCTAAAAGGGGTATAGGGAGAAAGAAGAGACAGGAGTTTCAGTGGTCAAGGGAATATTTTCTTCATGATAGCAGTGACCTGAATTGGACTGAAAGCAGAAGGGGGTGTGTCATTTTAAGAAGGTCAGTTTGAGAGACGGCAATATCCCAGGTTTCTGTTATTATATATAATTGACGTTGTTAGCTAAGGGATGGGTTTTCACTATTTCCTTCTGTAGTACCTCAGTCCCTTTTAAGTAATTTTTTTTTTTTTTCCTTAACCACCAGGGATCGTGTGGTGGTGTAGGAGGAGATTTGGGGGATGCAGAGGGGATTCTGAAGATAAACCCATATTGGCTGCCTCTGTGGTCTAAAGCCAGTTTGGAGAACGCACTACAGAAACAGGGAATTCACAGGGGATGAGTCAGAGAGAGGGACTGGAGCAGTTTGTCTTGTTTCACTTGCTGTTATCACACAGTTCACTCCTTTCTCCTCGTACATTGCGTAGTCCACCATGGAGAGAAAGGGAGGAGGTTGTACATTGCCTTGACAGACTTTTTTTTTTTTGAAATGGAGTCTTACTCTGTCGCCTGGGCTGGAGTGCAGTAGCTCGATCTCAGCTTACTGCAACCTCCACCTTCCCAGCTCAAGCAATTCTCCTGTCTCAGCCTCCCGAGTAGCTGGGATTACAGGCATGTGCCACCATGCCTGGCTAATTTTTGTATTTTTAGTAGAGACGAGGTTTCACCATGTTGGCCAGGCTGGTCTCGAACTCCTGACCTCAAGTGATCCACCTTCCTCGGCCTTCCAAGGTGCTGGGATTACAGGCGTGAGCCACCATGCCTGGCCTCCTTGATAGACTTTTTAATGATTGTAGGGATAGAGAATGGTACAAAAGTAAATATAGTACTACTGTTTTTGAGCTGGCACAGTGTTGAGGACTAAGCCAGTAATGCTATGAAACCTCAAGTATTAAATTTCTAAATCTTTGGCATTAGGCACCAATCTAAGTTAAAGTTTAATGCTTTTCATCACTTGTAACATTAGCAAATCAGGGGAATGAAATAATATTTATCCAAATAAACAATCTTGGTAACTTTGCCAAAGTGAATGCACATTTTTCTTTGATTTCCCCATAATACATCTTTCTTTTTCAGGGGAGACAGAGGTTGGGAATGGGAGGGAGGGAGATTATTGTGAATCTCAGATTATATTGATCAGAACCACGTTTAGCTTGTTCTGGTATGTAAATTAGAGATTTGTAGTTGAGTGAAATTGATTTTGCTGAGACTAAATTAATCACAGTCCTTAATCACTGTAACCTTTAAACATTGCAGTCTTGGCCACAGCTGCAGGGCAGAGCGGTGCTCCTCCGAGCTTTATGCTGTCATTTCATGAAAGGCTGAATGCCTGTGACTTGTGCAAACAAGAATTCCCATGTACAGGCTTCAGAGCTGGTTCCCTGCCCTGCAGGGATCAGCTGGAGCATCTCCCACAGGGCCAAGAGGTTACTGTGGCCTCTTCAACCCAAGAAGTTGTTCTGCTCAGACACAAGTATTTTCAGTCTTTCTCTAAACATAATCAAACTAGCCATCACGGTGAAATGCTCACAGGAAGGTAGTCATTAGAATTAAAATCAGAAACAACCAGTTATATTGTGATAGTTTTTTCTTTAATTGTATATGTTTATATATATTTATAAATATATTTATATATTCTTTTGTATGTTTATATTATATATATATATATGTTTTACCGATCACATTTTGAACTATTTGGAAGGGTGATGTGGACAGTTATGAAAGATACTGAGGCATGGAGAGGTTAATTGACTCTTCAGAACTAATCCTGAGAACCTAGAAGGAGGGTCAAGAATAGAACCTGGGTTTGGTTTGGTTTTGATGGTCATTTCAGTTATTTGTTTTCCATTTCATGCAGCATCCCAGAATCAAACCATCATTAAGCCTGCCATAGAAATGCAGATTACTTTCCCACTTTAGTTGGCATATTTGAAAATAGTTTTGTATGATTTTTTTAGCCCCTTTTGTAGTCTTTTCATGAAGTTTATACATATAGGACTCTTTTTTTAATGCCTTTAACTACCAATCCTCCATTTTTCCTTTAACTTTTCTGTATTTGCTAACTTTTATGTTCAGTTGAAGGAATTCATACACATTCAGTATAATAAAGTGCAGCTGGATCAATCATTTAAAAAAGTCAGTGAACATCTGTATTTCACAAAATCACACTCTATCAGGACTGACGGGTATACCAGGATCTAATGATCAACTTCAACTACTCAATTTTGTAAATAAATAAACCAAGAGTAGTAAGATGAAAACGGCTTTCTCAAGGTAATTTACTATAGCCATTCTGAGACTGTGCCCTAGCTAATTTGATTCCTGTTTAGCACTCTTCTCTATGACATTGACTGTTTTCTCTGTAAAAGGGATCCTGGCTATACAACTATTTCACAATCCGATTCCTTGTAGAAAAGCAAGTAGTGCTCAATAAATTTGACTTAAGTTGTACTTTATAAGCTAATGTAAAAGGAGATTTACCATAATCTGCCATGGTGAGTTGCTTATAGTAGGAGAAAGAATATCTTAAAACTTACTTTACGAAAAATACCAGATGCTCGTGAGGTTGCCGAGAGAAAGGAATGCTTATACAATGTTGGTAGGAATGTAAATTAATTCAACCATTGTGAAAGACAGTGTGTCAATTTTTCAAAGATCCAAAAACAGAAATAACAGTCAACCCAGCAGTTCCATTACTGGATATATACCCAAAGGAATATAAATTGTTCTATCATAAAGATACATGTATGTGTATGTTCATTGCAGCGCTACTCAGGGAGTATCAAAGGCATGGAATGCCTAAATGCCCATCAATGGTAGACTGGATAAATAAAATGTCATACATGTATACCATGTAATACTCTGCAGCCACAAAAAAGAATGAGGTCGTGTCCTTTGCAGGGACATGGTTGGGAGCTGTAGGCTATTATCCTAAGCAGGAACAGAAAACCAAATACTGCATGTTCCCACTTATAAGTGGAAACTAAATGATGAGAACACATGGACACATAGAGGGGAACAATACACACTGGACACTTTTGGAAGGTGGAAGGTGGGAGGACGAAGAGGATCAGGAAAAATAAACTAGTGGGTACTAGGCTTAATACCTGGGTGATGAAATAATCTGTACAACAAACTCCCATGACACAAGTTTACCTATATACGAGACCTGCACATAGATCGCTGAACTTAAAAGTTAAATTAAAAAACAAAAACAAAAAAAACCCAGAATACTTACTTTAAAAACAATTTCTCTGGTTGTCCTTCTGTTTTTTATTGTATATTGGTTTGTGTAGGTCCATTTAATTTGTTTACTTTTTGTAATAGGAATACAATTGTCAGTGTCATATAGTGGATTGAAAATAGGCTCTGAAGCTGAAGCCTCAGGTCCAACTTTGGCCCTGACACTAGCCCTGTTACCTTTGTCAATTTACTTAACAGCTCTCTGCCCTAAACCATAACACCTACCTCATAGAGTTATTGAGACGGTTAAATAAGTTAATAAAAAGTCAAGCTCTTAGAATAGTGCTGGGCGTATATGAATATTCATTGGATATTAGCTGATATTGTAGTCATTTTCAGTTGATTTCTTCTTAATTTAAAAAATGTTCATATGTGATTTCATGTGGATTTAGGGAATTATAAATGTAATTTAGACTTCTTACTCCATTTTGTCTGTTATAGCTTTTTTCTCAATGAAACTGATTTGGTTACCTCAGTTCTAATGCTGGCTTTGCCTCTACTTTTTGGTCACATTTAGAACACAGCATTCAGTTCTGGATATGTCCAGGATAGATAGGGGAGAAAGGCAAAAGAGAATATTAATGCAACTTGATTGTGCAGCTGTTCTTTCCACAAATATTTATTGAATGACTGCTGTTTGCCACATGTTGCTGCATAGGACACGGTGCATACCTGAGATTCCATTCCTGTAGACAGACATTTGCCTGCTTCCTGGCACTTATACCTCTCCCCAAATTGACACCAAGCATTATTTTAGAAAGGCATTTAGTAGAATGCAGTATCAGCAAATGAAAATTGTAGAGTTGTATCTTGAAGAAACTTGACCGCACTCCCTACTCTCACATGCATCCCCACATAGAGCCAGGGCATCTCTTAAGACCCACCTTCCTGGGTTTGCTCATAGTTGGCACTTAAAACATTCTGTTGCAGTTACCTATTTTTGATGGACTCCGCAGGAGAGAGACTGTCAGTTCACAAGGGCACTGACTGTTTGGTTCTTCATTTTATTTACAGTATGCTATACAAAGGGATAGGTTTTTGTTGTTTTGAATACATCTTGAGTACTCCTTTGGAAGGACAGAGTCCAAAGGCATCTTACCTGAGCCAGAATTCATAGGGGTGGTTCCCTACTTCCCTTTCTTGTTTCCTGTACCCACTCGCCACCCTCAAATTTCCTCCCAGTAGAAGATGCTGTAGGACCTTTTCTCTTCTTCCTTTCTTTTTCCTTTTCCTCTTTCTTTTTCTTTTTGAGGTAGGGCCTCACTCTGTTGCCCATGTAGTGGCACAATCATAGCTCACTGCAGTCTCGATCTCCTAGGCTCAAGTGATCCTCCCACCTCAGCCTCCCACGTAGCTAGAATTACTGGCTAAGTTTTTAATTTTTATTTTTGGCAGAGATGAGGTCTTGCCATGTTGCCTAGGCTAGTCTTGAACTCCTGAGCTCAAGTGATTCTCCCTCTTTCATCTCCCAAAGTGTTGGGATTATAGGCATGAGCCACCATGCCCAGCCTAGGACCTTTTCTTAACTCCACTTAAGCTCTTCCATTTGAACTTTCTTTTAATTATCTGGATTTTAACTTTATCAGAATTAATCTTCCAGTAATCCTGTTTTTAGCTAGAAGGTTAGGCTTTGGGAAGTGTGAGGCTGGATGGGAGGGAAGGAGGCCAGCAAAGGGAAAGGGACTAGCAGGTTTGAAGAGGCCACATCTGCTATTTCAGATGGGGCATCCTGAATTCATCACCCCTAAAACTTTGCTCTATGTGTTTTCTAGGCTGCAGCATCCAGATAGCACCACACCCTTCACATGTTCACTGTAGTAAAATAACGTGGAAAGGGTAGAGGTATCTGACAGATAAGAGAGTTTATTTTATAAGGCTGTGATGCCCAGCACATAGGTCTATACATCACCTCCTTCCTGCTGCTCCTCTATCTGCCTTTCTTTGGTCATTGCCCCCTGCTAGTATTTAATTCTGTTGAATTTGTCCAAATTGACTTGTTTATTTAAGAAGATTACCCAAATCTGCATACAGCCTTCAGCATTGCTTTGAATCTCCTTTAGGAAAGGAAATGTAGATTCAAATACACAGGTTTATCTCTCTGACCTTTAGCTAATTATTAGATTGAGATAAATGTGTGTAAGTGACAAATTGCCTTTAATGACATTTAATCTGCATGCTGACATTAATGTCTGCTTTAGTGCCCCAGTTCCATAGAGGCAAAGAGCATGGACTTTTGTCTTAATTTGACCTATTTAAAAGGTGTTTGTGGTGAGAGTCAATCTGTGATTAACTTAATAGCATGTTTTACATGAAAAGCAATCAAATATTGATGTAAGAAGAGGCTACTAGATGACATATTTTCCAGTCTGTCATAATTGGCAAAAACATCAGAGAAAGGAGAGAGTTGCTAGTAACTAAAACTGAATGAAAGCCTCATAGCTGCCCCAAATCCAATACTGGTGAGCACACTGATAGTATCTCAAGAAAGGAGGCTCTTGTTGTTGTTTATTGCCACAGTGGCCATTCACTGAACTTTGGTGGGTGTTAGACTAATAGATTTTTTTTTTTTTTTTTTTTTTTTTGAGACAGAGTCTTGCTCTGTTGCCCATGCTGGAGTGCCAGGGTGCGATCTTGGCTCACTGAAACCTCTCCCTCCTGGGTTCAAGCGAGTCTTCTGCCTCAGCCTCCCGAGTAGCTGGGATTACAGGTGCATACCACCACGCCAGGCTAATTTTTGTATTTTTAGTAGAGAAAGGGTTTTACCATGTTGGCCAGGCTGGTCTCGAACTCCTGATTTCAAGCAATCTGCCCCCCTTGGCCTTCCAGAGTGCTGGGATTACAGACATGCGCCACTGCGCCTGGCCTCGACTAATAGATTTTAACACTTTTTTGATTCACTAAAGCACATCATAGGGGATCATTTAAGTAAGTGACCCATTTGATTTAGGGAGTGAAAGGCCTGGGAAGTGGCATTCTTGGTGGATTTGTTGTGTGCTAGTCAGGTGCTAGGTGCTTTGCTTTTTGCATTCTCATTTAACTCCTAACTACAAAAGCATTTGTACCGACAACCCTCTAACTCGTGATATCTTTTTAAATCTCATTTCTTTTTTTTTTTTTTTTTAAGATAAAGTCTTGCTCTGTCACCCAGGCCGGAGTGCAGTGGCATGATCACAGCTCACTGTAATCTCAAACTTCTGGGGCCAAGCAGTCCTCTTGCTTTAGTCTCTGGAATAGCTGGGACTACAGGCACATGCCACCATGACTGGCTAAATTTTTTGTAGAGACAGGGTCTTGCTCTTGCTGTGTTGCCTAGGCTTGTCTCAAACTCCCGGCCTCAAGTGATCTTTCTGCTTCAGCCTCCCAAAGTATTGGAATTACATATGTGAGCCACTGTGCCCAGCCTCTAATTGGTGACTTCTCAATGAACTTTGACATAAGTGTGTGTTTTATAAGATCATTATCACCAATGATAAATGCAGCTTGATTTCTAGTCAATTGGCCAAACAGGGAAACTTGAATTGAGAGAGATCATTAACAACTTTCTTTAGCACTTTAAGAGCCAAGTGATAGTTTTGCCAGTTCTTTAAACATTACAAACTGCCTTTCCTGGTGAATGTCATTTTCTCAAATTAATTTTCAGAGACTGGAATGGGTCTGTGCTACTCTATATAATTTTGTGCTGAGTGGATGGTATATTGATGGGAGAAAGTAGGAGAGTAGTGATGGAAGGGCACATGTTGGAGTCTGTCTCCCTGATGACTATGTGTGAGTTTTTCAGCTTTCCCATGCCTTGATTTCCTTATCTGTAAAGTGAGGATAATGAGTTAATGAATGTAAAGCACTTAGAAAGGTGCCTGTAGTAAGGACTTACAAATGTTGTTTTATTTATTGTTTTTGGAGTTTGGTTGGAGGATTCAAAGCAACATTCATTAAACTAAACACTCACTAAATTCACTAAAATGGTTTCCAAGTGAACTAATAAATATAGCAAAGGAGTCTCTCCTCTGCTGTGGAATGCTGAGTTGAATGCATCTGGGTGTCCATTCTGCTGCAAATCCAGGCCAAGCAAATACAGTTTCTATGCAATTAAAAGGTTGTTGACTGGCAAAGAAAAAAAAGTGAACCATAGTTTTTCCCTCTACCCTGTAATCTGTGGTGTCTTTACGCATTACCTTAAGAGAAACTTCAGTGACTTTATTAGAGGGAAGTTTATAAACTGCTAGGAGGCAAAGCACCGAGCTCTTGACTGGCACACAGCAGGTCCACAAAGAAGGCCACTTCCCAGGGTAAGAAAGCACACACAAATTATTCAGGGACAAATGTAATGGTTAGAAGGGTGTCATAGAAACACATCAGAGTACTTTTATACTACTGCCTGACTTCTTGTTCCCCCATTCCCCATTGTAATTCTGGATTCTTAAGTTTATTTTAATGACAACCATTTTTGCCTGTCTTTAAGTAAAAGAACAGAAAAGTTACTTAAAATGCAGTCCTAATTATGTCCTAATGCAATTTTGATGCAGCAATATGCTCTCAAACAAGCAGGTACTGGGTGGCAGATTGACACAAGTATTTAGTGAATTGAGAACAACATGTGTTACATGAAATTAAAATCAAATTACAAACAATGGAATGGAATGTTGCTTTTAAAATCCTCTGAATGTTGGTTAACTTCACAGGGCAGTGCTGTGACTATTTCCATTAATCATGGAGTAGTTATACTGGGACTTGACCAAGCTCTTTTAATAGTTCAATCTGATTTATGTTTTTCTCTTCTCTATTTTTCTTTTCTGTCTCTTTATTTCTTTTTGTCATTGTTTTTGTTGACCTGTGTGTGTTTTTTTCTCTCTCTGTATCCGTTCAAGTTCTCCAGAGAAATAAAACCAATAGGAGTGTGTGTGTATAAATATAAAGAGATTTATTTTAAGGAATTGGCTTACTTGATTGTGGGGGGCTGACGAGTCTGAAATCTGTAGGGCAAGCAGTAGGTTGGAAATTTGGCAGGAGTTATTGCAGTCTTGAGGCAAAATCTCTTTTTTGTGAAACCTTATTTTTGCTCTGAAGGCCTTCAGTTGAATGGATAAGACCCACCCACATTATAGAGCATAACCTTCTTTGTTTGAAGTTAAGTGATTGTAGAAGTTAACCACTTCTAGAAAATACCTTTATGGAAACATCTAAATTCATGTATGATTAATTAACTGGCTGCCTGCTATTGCTTTGCCAAGTTGACGCATAAAATTAATCATAACATTGTCTCATTCCTTTTTCCCTCACTGTGTGTTTCTGTCTCTCATATCACATGCACACAAATGAGGTTATGGGACAGCATTAGTGTTAATGAATTTCAGGTAACAGGATAATAATCATTATAGCATCTACCAGTAATTGGACACCTATTATGTGCTGAGTCTTGTATTTGATACTTTGTATTTCTGATCTCATGGAATCCTCTTGACAATTCCATGAATTGGACAGAATTAATTTTATTTTATGGGTGAGGAAACTGAGGCTTAAAGAGCTGCCAGCTTGTATTCAGCCTATGAAGCTCAAGGTTCAAACTCCAATCTGTTTTTCCTGCAGATATACTCTCTTCTGTATCTGCTTATTTCTCTAATATTCCCCCATCATTGTCATCACTGGCTAGTTTTCAATGTTTCACTTGGATGAAAAACATGTCTACATACTTTTTTTTTCTTTGAGACAAAGTCTCACTCTTGTCGCCTAGGCTGAAATGCAGTGGCTGGATCTTGGCTCACTGCAACCTCTGCCTCCCAGATTCAAGTGATTCTCCTGCCTCAGCCTCTCAAGTAGCTGGGATTACAGGCATGCACTACCATGCCCAGCTAATTTTGTTTTGTATTTTTCCTAGAGATGGAGTTTCACCGAGTTGGACAGGCTGTTCTTGAATTCCTGATCTCTGGTCATCAGCCCACCTTGGCCTCCCAAAGTGCTGGGGTTACAGGCGTGAGCTGCTATGCCTGGCCTGCATACTTTTTTTTACTAAGCATTTTTTTTAATAGGATGCTGAAGGAGCTGAGGTAGTGCTGAAGGATGTTAAAAGCACACACAGTGGAAGAGCTTATTGTTGTTCCAAGGCCTAATTGGAGATCTAGGCTGGCATTTCCTAGAGCTTTCAAAGTGGACAACTAAAAGACTATCCTAAGAAGATGAGATAGTTTCTGAACTAGGCACGAAAAGCTGTAAGGAGTGTCACCTCCCAGTGTCCTCTGGCCTATTTTTCCCACTGATGGATTGCTTCCTTGTCTGCTGCCAGACCCCTTAATGTGCTGGCTCAGCCTTCACAGGGATTAGTTGCAGAAGATGGGCGCTGCATCTGCAGGTCTGGCTCTGGAGGCTTTGGGTGGTACCTACTACTACTTACTTAGCCCTCAGCCAGATATTCCCTAGAAGGGAAAACTCTCCTTAGTTTCACTGAGGATCTGGCCTCATCTGCAAACACTAGTTCTAATAATATTCTTTACCTTCTTTGTAGCTCCCAGCCATTGTCTTCTACCTTCTCTTGCCTAGCTTTAGTCACTGCCAGCAGCTATTGCTAGGCTGTTGGCACTTTGAAGTGGAATTCGGCAGACAGAGGTGAGAGCAGGCTGTGAGTTCCCTCTGTGGAGGTTGGCTCTTTACAGCACACATGGGAGGCAGAGCTGAAGGATGTTAAAAAGCACACACAGTAGAAGGGCTTACTTGTTGTTCCAAGGCCTAATTGGAGATCTAGGTTGGCATTTCCTAGAGCTTGGCATCGAACAATTTGAATGTTTGTAGATGGTGCTTGCCTCATACCTTGCCAACTTGAATTTTGGGCAAATCAGCTTCTGTGAGTTTTGTCTTGACAAGTTGGGAAAGTTTCCTAACTTTAGATGACTGTGTGGATCTTTGGGGAGCTTGTTAGTTATCAGGTGAGGGCTGCTATTTTGAAGGAAATAGACTTTAATATATTCTTCTTTAATATATCTGAATAGGTATACATATGTGCTCCTTTGTATCTTGTAAATGGGCAGTACAGGAGGGAGAAACTGAAGGAGAGGACTTGGCCAGGAGATAAACCCCCACAGATGCCAAGATGTTGGCTTGTTGAGGCTTATTCACGGTTAGTTTTACTGTGATATTATGTGCAGATGGTTCCTAAGTTATAATGGTTTGACTTATGCTTTTTTGGTTTCATGATAGTTGTGGTGCAAAAACATTTTATGTTTTACGTTTAGTATAGTATCCAATAAGGTGTGACATATTCAATACTTTATTATAAATTAGGCTTTATGTTAGATGATTTTTGCCCATCTGTAGGCTAATGTAAGTGTTCTGAGCCCATTTAAGGTATGCTTGGCTAAACTCTAATGTTCCATAAGTTAGGTGTATCAAATACTTTTTTGGCTTTTGATGTTTTCTTTTTTTTTTTTTTTTTTTGAGACGGAGTCTCGCTGTGTCTCCCAGGCTGGAGTGCAGTGGCGTGATCTCGGCTCACTGCAAGCTCTGCCTCCCGGGTTCACGCCATTCTCCCGCCTCAGCCTCCCGAGTAGCTGAGACTACAGGCGCCCGCCACCACGCCTGGCTAGTTTTTTTTTTGTATTTTTAGTAGAGACGGGGTTTCACCATGTTAGCCAGGATAGTCTCGATCTCCTGACCTCGTGATCCACCCGCCTCGGCCTCCCAAAGTGCTGGGATTACAGGCTTGAGCCACCGCGCCCGGCCAACTTTTGATGTTTTCAACTAACAGTGGGCTTATTGGGATATAATCCTATGATAAGGCTAGGAGCATCTGTATTTGTCTTTGAATTACTTAGGGACTCTTTTGATGTCTTCCTTTTGGAAACTCTGTGTTGTTGGTTTTTGTTATTTTAGCCCTGTTGGGTTTTCCTCATACTGGTCTAACTACTAGTATCTTTTATTGGTCCCTCTTTCTTGGATATCCTTTACATGTTTATATTTGTTAGTGTTTCTTTCTTGACTCCTCTCACTTCTCATGTTTCCTTGGATTTGCCTCCATTACTAAGTCTTCATCCAGCCCGTATGTCATTGGTTCTCAATTACTAAGTCTTCATCTAGCCCCTATGTCATTGGTTCTCAAAGTGTGGTCCCCAGACCAGCAGCAGCAGCATCACCTGGGAACTTGCTGGAAATGCCTGAACTAAACTTAAGACACTATATAAAACAGGAAAATGCATTTTACATTTTGATACACATTGTCAGAAAGATTGTACTGATTTCATGGTATATGCGTTATAAGGCATAAAGTAGGTCCAGCCTGTGTTCCTAAAGCATACGTTTCTATTGACCTTGGAGAGAGAACTATCATATAATAGAAATAGGATTATCATTAGTTTAATGAACAAGAAAGACTCTTCATGTTTGTTCTTTACCTAATCTATGCACTTTAAACCTAGATCGGCCTCAGGGAAATATGAGAAATTGTATACTTTCTCTTCTGGCTTAAGTACAAGGAACCCAGACCCACTCTAATTTGCTTTAAGTGTTTTTTTTGTTTGTTTGTTTTGAACAGTAAGAAACTACTTAGGGTGGAGAACTTTATTTCAGTAAGGCCTCATGTGAAGTGGAATTAAGACAGTCAGAATATCCTTTTGTGGCTTGATCTTGATCAGGTAATAGGGTTCTGTACACATTCATCAACTGTTCTTATTCTTTCCCTCTCTGTCCCCGCCCCCCGCCACCCCATATCCTCATCTTGCTTGCACACACATGTGCACACTCTGGCATGGTCTCTCACTCTCTCTCTTCTTCCCTCTCCTTCCTGCCAACACAGCTGTATTCATCTTCATTTCTTTTTCACCTGGCTTCCTCCCTCTCTACTCTGTGTCTTTTCAGGTCTCTCTCAAGTTTAGTTCACGCATTACTCATTCTATGAATCTCTTAAACCCCTGCATTCTATCTTTTATCCCTCTTACTAACTATGTCACCCTGGCAGTTTCGTAATGCAGATTTCTGAGTAAGAGTCCCAGTGGGATAGAACCTAGCCACTAGATGGCAGGTCCAGTGTCCTGGCCGATTCCCTTAGAAAGTGCTGTGCAGAGGACTGTCATCTTTTCTTTTAGATCATTCTGTGTTTTTAGTATTAAATGAAGCCTCAGCTCCAGCATAGCATTTCTGACAGGCTGACTCACTTCACATTTAATGATCATATCCAACGTCTTGTTTCTACTCTCCAGCAGTGCAGCTCCTTCTTCTGGTGTCGTCACTTCTATGGACATATCCTGTGGATGTTCCCATCCACCCAAGCCCAAAGTCTCTGTGATTGTTCCTCCTCCTCCTTAGCCCTCACATCTCTTCAATATTTTTTTCTCTCTTTTCTGTTATTTAATGCTACTGCCATATTGCTTCTTGACTAGATTTTAATAATCTTCTGATTTCAATCTGTTACTTTGTCTCAGTCAGAATAACCTCCTTCCACTTTCACATGAAATACTTAGCTACCCGAAGGAATATCCCTCTAGGCTCTCTATTGCCTGCGGATTGAGAATAGACTCCTCTGCTGAATATTCAAGATCTTCGGCAGTATGCCCTCTTTTTGGTTCTTTTACTCCAAACACTGTACTCTAGCTACATAGGACTACTGAGTAATACTCCTCACAGTCTCCTTCTCTTGGGTACTTGGACAGCGCCCTTTAGCTGTGTAGCAGAGAATAGGACAGGAGTGCACACTCTGGGGCTAGACTGACGGGCTGGACTCTCAGCCCAGCTTGGAAACTTCGAGCATTTGTCATTTTATCATTCTGTGCCTCATTTTTCTCATCTGTAAAGTGGAGACAATGATAGTATCTGCCTCATGGGTTAAGAGTTAAATATAGAGCACTCAGAGCGGTGCCAGAGACACAGCAAATCCTCAGGTCTTTCCAGGGATACTTTTTTTCCCTCACTGTGTGTTTCTGTCTCTCATCTCACATGCACACAAATGAGGTTATGGTTTTTTGTTTCTTGTTTTCTTTTTTTAAATATTCTGCATTAGACATGATGTTTCTTTCCCTGCAATGTAATTTTTTCTGTTTTTTATTTTTAAGGGTACCTATCACTATCTGCTCCCCCCTTTTCAGATTATTTGTGGATTTCAGATGTTCACCTGTTTTTCTTTGAGATCCTTGAGTATGGAGATGGTATTTTATTGAAACTTATGACATACGGAGCTCAATAAACATTTGTTGAATTGGATTATATCCAAAAGATGCTTCTGCTAAAATACTGTAGTAACTTCCATCTGTCCCATGAATGTTCGTGTTCTGAGAAAATAATGTAATGTAATTCTTAAAACTAGGTTTTAAACCTTAAAAATGAAAGAAAGTGAATACTTTGCGGTTGTCATATAGATGTACTGCTACTCAAGTATAGTAAGTATATTGGTGAAATATTTAGAAAAGAAACAACTAGTCATGAATCTGAATCAGAGATCAGCAAACTTTTTTCTGTAGAGGGCAAAATATTAAATATATTCAACTTTGTTAGTCATATTATCTGTGTTGGATCTGTTTACCGCAGCAATCGTAACATGAACGTAAATGAACGTGTTCCAGTAAAACTTCACTTACAAAAAGTAAGTAAAAGGTGGACTATAATTTACCAACTTCTGGCCTGTGTCATTACTGTGCAGACCACACATCATTTTAGAAGCTGTTTGTTGCAAAAGCTCCAGGTGCTACCACATCCAAAGATATACACCTGCCTGTTTTCTCATTAGGTATAAGGAAACCTTTCCAGAAAATCTCAGCAGATTACTCACAAGTTCAGTGGCCCAAAGTTGTATCACATTCTCACACTTTAAACCAGTTACTGATGGAATGAGACTACCATGATTAGCCCAAATACACCAGGAATCACACGTGTTGTTGTGGATAAGGCCTCCCTGTCTGCGTCATGTGACCATGTTGATGAGGGCGTTCCCTTGTGAAGTGAAAACCTTTGAATTGTACAATGAATGTGATACAGCATGGGCTGCCACAGTCCAGTTGTCACCTACTCTTCTGTTGTTCTACTAAACATCATCATAATGTCACACTTGACAGGTGTGAGGTTTCTTTGTTAAAGCTCAGACTCATTTTAAATTAATATTTTTATCACATGAATAGACCCATGGTAATGATGTAATGACCTTGGATGGGCAGGCCAGATTTCTGTTGTGAAGCATAAAGTTTTTCATATGACGTGTTTGGGCTACTCATTTTGGTATCCTCAGATAGGCAAAACAGAGAAAACAACAGGCTTCCCAATTGCAGAATTCACCATATACCCTTCTCCTTCTTGAAAGGGAGAAACCAATTTGACAAGGACTAGCCTCCTCTTATACTTAATCAAGGCAAGTGAGTCGAGCCTCTTAGTATTTGTCATAAACTATGGATTAAACCAGTTTGTGGCCCATCTCATTGTACCCAAAACTCTGGTGTATGATAGTAAAATGTTCGTAGTTTTCAAATTAGACTGAGAGCTTCTTGTTCTCACTTTAGAATATTTTGACAGCCCTTTGGTTATCACAGAAAGACCTAGTCCCTCAGGGGTCTTGAACTGAGCTAATGATCCTAGTCATATCCGGTAGAACAGGACCCACTACAGCTTGTCTGAGACTGCATTGTTGTCTTGGGTCGTATGGTACCATGAGACAAACGGCTGTACTGTTTTTCCACTTGGCTGTTTTGTGGTGTAAAACTATCTTCTAGGAGCCACAAAATGCAATTCTTTTACTTGTTGAAAGATTGAGAGCAAAGAAAGAAAGAAAGAGAGAGAGGGAGGGAGGGAGGATTGTAAGGGAAAAGAGACCATTAACATGGCTTGTTTCCTATCCCTCTCCAGTGTGAGTCTAACCCCAGATGACTGTATTCTCATTGCTTTGTTGTGAGGGCATTTGTGAGGGCCTTCCCCTTGGTTGTATCTTGGTTTACAGTCTATAAAATTGGATTAGACAATGTTAATTCAATTAATGACTGTACTGAAAGTTTGTCTTAGTGTGCAGTGAAAACAGGAGGGCAGCCTCTAATAATCTATGGATTTAATGACTGCAACTTTGAAGAGTGTTAAGCTAAAGTGAAGTTCAGAATGGCTTGTTAACTGGGTTTATTAGCTGTTGACCTTCCCTTTCAGCATAATAGTGGCAGTCCGACCGAAGAGAGCACTAACGTCCTGATTAGCATTTATCTAAAGATAGGCCGCTGCCTGTTCCACAGTAAATTAGTTCAATCAGCCATAAAGAGCTTGAGAAACATTTTCTGCTTTATAAAAAGAATTAGATGTTAGAACAGTTCATCTGGCATAGCTCAGTGAAGATGGATTGAGCCCCTGAACGTGCTCATTTGAGGAAGGCGCTTTGAGGATATTGAGTAATTGAACAGATTTTCCCACAAGATTGATCAGGGGCCCTGGATTTCCTGCACAATTGAGTGATGCCCTAATTTTTGCCTTCTAATAAGAGCAGTACATCTGCTCCTGTTTCTGCGTATTCATTGAGTGAAACTGAAAATCAATTTCTTTAGCACCTACTATGCACTCTATGTCCCTTAGGAAATAAAAGCAATAGGATCTGCTGATCACAGTCTATTGGATTGAAGAGATGGAAACTACACTAAAACTTGAAATTCACCACTTCCACTACGACTGCTTCTTTTCTTCTGAAAAGAAGAAACTGTATAATGACAGCTGCTATTTTTGGTATATTTCTTGAGACCATCTTATGAAGTGAAGGACGTTTTCCCACAGAAACAGTGTAGTAGTCGGGGTTAACGTTTCTGACTAAGGTCTTGGCACCAACTAAGTTCTTCTCATAGTGGGTCATTAGAAGCAAAAAGGCAAAAATTATAAACCTTTCTAAATCATTTAAAAACTTAACTTACGATCCAGGTCCTTACAAAAAGGACATAAATGTACTGTACAATTTTATGAGGTGCCCCAATGTACTATAAAGTATACATAGAGCGTATAAAATTGTAACTCTGCTGTATCATAAATTTGACCTCACTGAAATGAATAGGCTCACTATATGGCAAGCATTAATGAAACGTTTAATTAACATTCCCTTCACTTGCAGTTTTAGAATTTTGAAGAACTTCCTGGGGACTATTTCGATGGCCGAGGTTTTTGCAAAACAAAAGAACAAAACCTTCTCATAAAAACTGATGTCTCTTTCGCTCAATAACTCCTCCAATAGAGATATTTAATTTAATTAGACTGATGAGCCTGAATTTGAATTTTATACCCAAACCTATGATCATCCTTAAAAAAAAAATATGGTATTGAGACAGTAAATTACTGATGACTTCATGAAGGCTTCCTATGGACCCTTTAAGCCACTGTGTATACACTTATCATTTATGTCCTTGCAGTTTTCCCAAGCTAAAGCCACAGGGATATGAGTACTTTGTGAGGGACAATGGTGCAGTGTTAGAATGGATGAGCTGTAGGGCTGTGGGCTTCCGACTCTTTCATAGCTTCCTCCCTGTAAGGTATCCTCCTCCTCTAACCTTCCCTGTAATTATGCCATGTTGGTTTACTTTATTGCCTGGTCACTGCAGGAGAAGTCCCCAGGGAGTCATACTTGAATGAACAGGTAGAGGCAGAGTAAAAAAACAAACAAACAAAAAAAAAACAAAAAAAACCCATTATGCTAAGTGAAAGAAAAGTCATTCACAAATGACTGCATATGGTGTGACTACATTTATATTAAATATCCAGAATAGGCAAATCTGTAGAGATAGGAGGGTGGAAAGTAGATTAGTAGTTTTCCAAGGGTGAAACATGAGAGGGATGGGGAGTGACTGCTGATAGGCAGAGTTTCTTTCTGGGGGGATAAAAATATAAAATTAGATTGTGGTGATAGTTGCATAACTATCTGAATATAATAAAAACCACTGAGTTGTGTATTTTAAATGGTTGAGTTGTATGTATGCAAATTATATCTTAATAAAACTATTATTTCTTTTAAAAGGTATTAAGTTTCCTCAAGTTAAATGGGATGACCAAAAGGGGAAAGGTTTTAAGCAGTAGCACTCCTTGTAATGTATGTGTATAGTGAGTATGCATATGTTTGTAAAAGTATAATGTGTGTGATCCAACTATAAGCCATATGGTGCTAGTCATGATGTGTATACATGAATTGTAGAAAAAGAGGAAGAACCTTTAAGTGAGAGAATGCTGTGCATTGGGAAGCAGTGTGGGGCAAGATCTGTGTGGCTCTAGGGTGGCAAGTTTAGTTTGAGCTTGTGAATCCTTGCAGAGATTGGCAAATACCAGATACTCCTTGGCAGAGAAAGCAGTACACTCAAAATTAAGAGGATTTAAGGAAGCAGAGACTAATAAGGAGAGAACATTGAAACCTGTTATTTGTAGTTAGAAGTGTAGATGTATACAAAATAGAAAAACGAAAACAAAAAATGTTTTATATTATATCAGGAGGAACTTATTGGTGTTTTAGGACCCTTAAGATGGAGAACAGAGCTTACTCATATGTGGGAGCTACAAAGTTGAGCTCATAGAAGTAGAGCGTATAACTGTGGTTATTCGAAGTTGGGAGAGGTGGAGGGGCGGGGAGGATAGGGAGAATTTGTAAGGGATGCAAAATTGCAGCTTAGATAGGAGGAATAAATTCTGTTGGTCTGTAGCATATTAGAGTGAACACAGTTAATCGTTTATTGTATATTTTTAAAAAGCTAGAAGAGAGGATTTTGAATATTCCCAACATAAGAAGATGATAAATGTTTGAGGTGATGAGTATGCTAATCATCCTGATTTGATCATTATACATTATATACATGTATCAGAATATCATGCCATAGCCCATAAATATGTTATGGTTGCTACATGTCAACTAAAAAAGAACATTTTTAAAAGATGGAAGACAAAAATAAAAGATAAATGTAGATTCTCTTTTAACTGTTTGGTGCTTACCTGGTATCCTCTGAAAAATCAGAATCATGGGAGATGAATAACATTTCCAGAGAGCACTAGATGAGTTAGAAAAGCTGGTTTATCATTCCTACTCTGTCTCTTCCCATGTTACATTAAATCAATAACTCTGTGATACTTTCTTCCTCCCTTGAGTTGTCCTTCTTACCCTGAGAGGATGGCACAAGGATCAAATGAGATGACACATACCCATTGCATTGCACCTACTAGAATGTAACAAATGTTTGTCAGACTGAGGGAGAAAGGAAGGAAGGAGCAGAGTGATATCACATGCAAAGGACTAGATTTACTGACTTATTCCTCTGGCCAAGTGTGTGAAAGTTATGATTGCAATGAGAACTTTTGCATTAATACTATTTATACTTACGGATGTTATTACTGCATTTGGTAATTCTATGGTAAATTTGGAGGTGCTTCTAAATATCACTGTCTTGTTCTACCATTAGTCTTGTATTTAGTGACAATTTGGTGGTTGTTACTAGGATTGCAAATAGAAATCAAGCTCCGTAGATGGATGGATTAGCTTCCTTGTTATGACTGTGTTAAGGTTACCACTCAGAACAAACATTGGTAGTTGAGCATGTCTTGAGTGTGAGTGTCATACTCAGAACAATTCTAATTTTTAAAAAATTACTTTTTTTTAGAGGCTGTCTCACTCTGTCATCCAGGCTGCAGTGCAGTGGCACAATTACAGCCCAGTACAGCCTGCAACTTTTGGGCCCAAGCCATCCTCTCGCCTTAGCTTTCCAGGTACCTGGGACTATAGTAACGTGCCATTACGCCTGACTCAGTTCTACTTTTGATGCAGTTTCCGACATATTGACATTGGGTTTGACGTATCGTTCCAGTATAAGATGTTACTGTAGCATTCAACAATTCTCTTCCCAGAGGAGACTATGGAAAACAGAACATTTGCCTTTACCATTTTGTACTTCATGCCACCCACTAAAGAATTCCAAACTCATGCAGAATGCCTTTGATGATGTGAACTGCATGTGAACTTCTTATTGCTTGACTTTTAAATCCCTTTTGTTATCTAGCTCCATTACTTATGAGCTGTGTCATGTTAGGCAAGTGACATGCCTCTCTAAGTTTCCACTTCCTCATCTGGAAATGGGGGAAATAATGAGATTGGCCCTGTGGTGTCAGGATTAGGCAAAGCACTTGGCTTAACACCAGTCTCACAGAATGTAGTTTTTCTTGAGCTGTTAGGTCAGTGATGCCTGAAACAGGAGGAGTGGAGGTTCTGAGGCATTGCTATTTTTGTCATGTTTGATTTGTTTTCTTTTTGCCTAGACTTGCCGTATTATAGCTTCATCAGGATTTTAAAGACCATTGTGAATTATATTTTCAAAAGTTGTATGGACTCTTGTACTTTAGTACGAGCAGCACAAAATTAGGCTTAAGAAACTTAGATTTTAATGTTAGCTATGAGATCTTAGGTCACTGGTGCCTGTTCCTCTCATGAAATAAGAGAATGGAACCAGCTGGTTCTTTATTCTTCCCAGTTCCACAATGATGTGGTCATAGAGTCTTCATGGCATAATTTCTTGTTCCTCCTCATTTCCTCTTACCACACTCTTGTCTTTAATCTCTGACACCTTTCTACCCATCTCCTTCAATCCTCCTTCTGTTCATCCTTTCACATACGTCCTAAAAATTGTTATATCAACTATGAGGCAAGTAGTATATTAGGAGCTAGATGTATAATGTTGAAAAATATAGACATGGTTCCTGCAGTAACAGAATTTACAATTTAATGGAAGAAGTACAGATAACACAAGTAAGAATTACAAAATGTGGTAAGTGCTATGAAAGAGCAGGACAGACTGCTTTGAGTGGGGGAAGAGGGATCCCTGGCAGTTTAAATGACTTTTCTCAAAGCAGGCTGCCAAAGCACTGGCCAGAGGTGGTTTGAGCAGCAGAGCAGCACCACAGACAGGAATCCAAGGCAAGAAAGCGCTGAGCTGCTCTCAGGTGCTGGAAAGCCAGTATGGCTTGAAGTGTGCTAAGAGTGAGACTGGAAAAGCATGCCAAGTTTGAGGCCAAGTTCAGGATTTTATATTCCATGATAAGTGTAATGGGAAATCTATGAGAACTTTTAAGTGACAACAATATGGGAATCTTACTTTACTTGGCTGGAACACTTAAAATCTGATTTCTTTTAGAAAGTACAGTTTAATTTTCCATTAATCTTAACACAGAATAGTATATTACACCTAAAATGAATACTCTTTTAGGCTGGGTAGGGGCTGTCCCATGGTTTAATATTATGTTTCTATCATAGGAGAAGCCTTGGTTTCCTAGTTTCCCACCTTGTTTCTCCTCTCTCTACCCCACTGGGATTCTAGCTGCTTCTTCACTGCATTTGCTCACCTCTTCTTCTCCACAGTCCTTTGGTCCTTGAAATGCTGTAAGAGCAGAAATAACAGCTGTCCAGAGACTTTCAGACAGCAGATGTGCCTTGGGCCCGTGGGTCTGTGGCTCTGGAGGGCTAGGAATTGTATAAGAGTTAGAAGAGAAGGCCTCTGCCAGCAGAAATTCCAAAGACAGCAAAACTGATGTCACTGGCTGTGCAGGCACTAAGCTAATTCTTTTGCCAATCAGTTAAATCACTCACCAAGAGTGTTCATTGTAAGTAACACTTTCTTGCCATTTGGTGGAGATGTGGAGGGACAAAGGACGCAAAAGATATACAGATTCTTTCTTTGTAAAACTGTAATCTAATTCTGTAAACAAACCATGTACCTTTGGAAGGTCATTTTGAACTCAGTCCTGGTAAATATTTGACAGGTGTTTTAAAAAAATAATTATATTTATACAATCCATAATGGAATATTATCCAGCCTTTCACAAGGAGGAACTCCTGCCATCTGCCACAATGCGGGTGAACCTAGAGGACATTATGCTAAGTAAAATAAGTCAGACATAAAAAAAAATTGCATGATTTCACATAGGTAGAATCTTAAAAGTAGGATAAAAATACAGAGATAGAGACTAAAACAGTGGTTACCAGGATTGGAGTTGGAGGAAGGAAATGTGGAGATTAGAGTTAATGGATACAAAGTAGCAGATATATAGGATGAAGAAGTCTGAATGTCTGTACAACATGAGGACTATAGCGAATCACAATTTATTGTATTCAGGATTTTTGCTGAGTGAGTAGGTTATAGCTGCTCTTGCCACAGGCAGGAAAAGTAAGTAACTGTGAGATGATGGATATGTTCACTTGTTTTCCTATAGTAACCTTTTACTATATGTATGTACCTCATAACAACATCATGTTGTACACCTTAAATACCCGCAATAAAATGTACTAAAAATAATTGTATTTAAAAATATTTTAAAATGTGGAAAATTAAAAAATTTTTAATAAATTTTTGGTAATTATAATGCTCTGTTCCTTTACAAATTGTGAGCTGGATACTCACTACTCTTTTAGCCCAAATTGAGAACATCTGGAGGCATTTTTATGTGATGACTAAAAATACGGTAATTGAGTTAGACTGTATGGGTCTGTACCCTGCTCTGCCACTTCCTAGACATGTCTCAGTTTTCTCATCTGTGTAATGACGAAAATGGCATCCACTTCTTGTTGTTATTATAGGATTAAATAATATATTACAGGTAAAAATGTTGAGTATAAAACCTGGCAAAATTAAGCACCTAATAAATGTTAGCTATTAAAAATATATAGAGTATGACTTCTGCTTTCAAGAACTTAACCTATAAATATCCTTTGATACTTCCCTCGCCCTTTCCACCTTGATTTCACTTACACAAGAGCCAAGTTAAAGAATAGTGAGAGATGAAACTAGGAAAGCAGTAATGAGGCAGTGGATAGAGAAAGGATATGTCCTGACCAATGGCATTGACAGAAGTGGTTTTGACAGGTGAGTGTGGAATGGACTGCGGTGAGGGAGAGTGGAGGTAATGTTGAGAAATCAGTAGGCTCTGGCAGCAATGTGGAGCTTACTTGCAGCGTAGCCTCCCTTCAACCTGGAAACCAAGCATTTCAAAGTACCTGGGAACGTTCTTCATCCCATCCTTCCAGCATTTACATTGTTTACAAATGAAGGAGGGAATGGAATATATTTTATTTTCTGATAAGTTTCTTGGTTTCGAAAGAGAGAGCCATAAAACCTTGATAAACACATCCATATGAGTTGCTGCCCACACCATTTCAAAACTGGATCTCTTGAGCTGGGCATAACTGGTCATATGCAGAGAAACGTTGACTGGTGATTTATACCTTATACCCTCTCTCATTAAACACTCTTACCTAACTATGCAATTTAGGCTTTTAAAAATTGATTATTTTTATTGTTTAAATGTAGAAGAATATATCTCAGTTTTGTAGGAAAATTGCATGGGTACATGTTTATAATAAAAATCCTGCCACTATTTGTCATAAATGGCCTTGGTTTAGGAGTCTACACAGTAGAGAGCTCAAACCATAGGCTTTGCTGTGAAATAGACGCAATTCAAGCTCTATGTCTTAAAAAACCATGTGAGTTTGGGAAAGTGGCATCACTTTTCTGAGCTCTGGGTTTCTATTTTTTTTTTTTTTTTTTTTTTTTTTTTTTTGAGACGGAGTCTCACCCTGTTGCACTGGAGTGCAGTGCTGCGATCTCGGCTCACGGTAACTTCTGCCTCCTGGGTTCAAGCAATTCTCCTGTCTCAGCCTCCCAAGTAACTGGTACTACAGGTGCCCACCGTCGTGCCCGGCCAGTTTTTGTATTTTTAGTAGAGACGGAGTTTCACCGTGTTGGTCAGGCTGGTCTCGAGTTTGTGGCCTCAGGTGATCCACCCGCCTTGGTGTGGATCCCAAAATGCTGGGATTACAGGTGTGAGCCACTGCCCCTGGCCAGGTTTCTTGTTTTTCATTAGGAGTTATGAGACCCAGAAACCTTATGATTATTGTAAAAATTCAAAATTATTGTAAACATTGGTAATAATATATATGAAAAGCCCCCAGCACAGTGACTACTACCTGGTAAGCAACCCATGAATTTTACCTATTGTCAGTATTATTTAGATCACCTTTATTTAACTTAGTTATAATGGAGCTTAATTACAAAGAGGATCCATATTCCAAAAGCAAATACTAAAACAAATTTTTACAATTCACTACCGGTTCTTCAGATTAAGGTCTTCTGATCATGGTTCAGTTTGGGTTTTGTTGTTGTTGTTGTTGTTGTTGTTGTTACTGTTGTTGTTGCTGTAGTTGTTTTCTCCCCAAGATGCAGTCTTGCTCTGTCGCCCAGGCTCGAATGCGGTGGTGCAATCTTGGCTCACTGCAACCTCCGCCCTCTGGGTTCAAGCAGTTCTTCTGCCTCAGCCTCCCTAGTAGCTGGGAGTACAGGCACCCGGCTAATTTTTGTATTTTGAGTAGAGATGGGGTTTTGCCATGTTGGCCAGGCTGGTCTCCTAACTCGTGCCCTCAGGTGATCCACCTGCCTCGTCCTTCCAAAGTGCTGGGATTACAGGTGTGAGTCTTTGTGCCCGGCCTGAGCCACTGTGCTTGGGCCATGGTTCAGTTTTAATGATTGATTAATAGTTAAATTATTTAATGAGATTTTCCCGAGTTCTTACTGGTAAAAATGTCCTGTGGTTTAAAAATGTTCAAATTAATTTGTTGTGTATTTCACATGAGAGTGATACGAGGGATAGCCGGGCGCGGTGGCTCAAGCCTGTAATCCCAGCACTTTGGGAGGCCGAGGCGGGTGGATCACGAGGTCAGGAGATCGAGACCATCCTGGCTAACATGGTGAAACCCCGTCTCTACTAAAAATACAAAAAACTAGCCGGGCGTGGTGGCGGGCGCCTGTAGTCCCAGCTACTCGGAGGCTGAGGCAGGAGAATGGCGTAAACCCGGGAGGCGGAGCTTGCAGTGAGCCGAGATCGCGCCACTGCACTCCAGCCTGGGTGACACAGCGAGACTCCGTCTCAAAAAAAAAAAAAAAAAAAAAAAAAAGAGAGTGATACGAGGGATAATTGATTATTTGAGGTATTGATTTGACCTAATTCAGCATAATAATTTACTGATTTTCATTCAGCGCATGCTAAGTGCTAAATCCAGTCTTGTTGGATACAGAGAAACATGCATTCAAACATCATCTCTTCTCTCAAAGAGCTCACAGTAGAACCTATTTAAATTTAGGTGGTGGGGAGCATGAGGTTGCAGAGAAACATCCAACTTTCTGAAAAGACAAAATTATGGAGACAGGAAAAATGATCAGTGGTTGCTAGGAGTTGGGGAGAGGGAGGAATGAATAGGCAGAGCGGAGAGGATTTTTAGGGCAGTGACTCTGTATTACAGTGGGTACATGTGATTATACATACGACCAAACCCACAGAATGTACAGCACCGAGTGTAAACCCTAATGTAAACTATGAAAGTTGGTGATAATGATGTGTCAGTCTAGACTCATCCATTGTAAATACGTACCAGTCTTTTGGGGAATGTTGATAGGGAGATTGGCCATGTGTGGGGACAGGAAGTATATGGGAACTCTGGACTTTCTGCTCAGTTTTTCTATGAACCTAAAACTGCTCTGAAAAATGAGAAGTATTAATTTTAAAAAGTGGCCTTACTACTTTGGAGCACAAGTAAATCATATTAAGAAGATGATGTTTAAATTAATGTACTACAGATATAGTTTGCTTTACTGAAATGCAGTATATGATGTTCAAAACGTGTATCTTTAAGTAATAGCCATGTTACAGAGGAATTGCATGTTTTTACAAGAAGGTTTCACTGGCCTGTTAGGGCATGTTGTCTTGGTGGTACATCTAAGATTTAATTCCTTCTGCCATCAAGGAGCTTCATGAACTTGGGACCACCCAGGAACCTCTCTGGCTGTATTCTCTGCAGAAGGACTTAGGACAACAACATGGCATGCTGTGTGGACATAATTTGCTTTGTTGGGCAAGCTGGTGGGGTTGATGGGGTGGATATTCTCTAATGGAGGTTGAAGGTCCTGAGGCCACCGCAGGTTACCCTGGCGCACCATTTCTGCACTCTGGATTAATTCTTTTCTCAGCTGTTAAATGTCTGTGTCTGGAAGTAGAGGTACACAAGATGGGTTGGTCCCCATGGCTTTTTTATACCTCAACGATTATTTCATCTCGTAGATATCTATACTAACTTGAATATAAACTTTAAGTTTACATGGGATTTCTTTAACACATCCGTTTTCTAAAGAAAATGATCCATGCGTAAGTATAGAGTGATCAGTGAGAAAGTAGGGTAATTCCCACTCACCCTTCCAAACTTTACAAGGAATGAAATAATATAAATTAGCTTCCTCTAGTGATAAAACTGCAGGAATTTTCAGGCAAAAGAAAAACAGTTTAGTAGCACCATCTACAGGCTACTGAAGAGGAAAACTTTCTATGTGGCTTTTAAATGCAATGAATTTGTGGAAAAGGGAATACAAAAACTTCATACTTGCTTTTAAAAATATATTATCCATAAAATATACTAATTTCAGCATTTTTGTTCTTCTTTACCATGCATACGTTCATTTTTCAATCTGTCTCCAGTTATCCTGAACTAATGGAATATAGACCTGATTAGCTATGTGTTTTCATTAGGATCCCTGTTTCATCCCCATGCTTACAAATTTCTCTCCCTCTCTGTACTAATGATAAGAATGCACTAACTATGAAATTCACATGAATTCCAGCAGGTTCATTGATAATACTTCACAGTATAAGACCTGAAGCACAAAGCCTGCCAGCAAGGGATGTTTCATCTTAGCTCATCTGTATACTCAAATGATTTATTGCATCATTTACCTCCATTATAGGAGGAAAAATAAAAGCAGACACTCTTGGGTAGGTGTATATGTGTTTGCCTTTTTTAAAACAATGAAGTTGATTTATTACCTTTTGGATTTAAAAATCTTCTCTGAGCCTTTTCTGCCCCTAAGATTCTCTGATTCTATAATCAGAAATATCTTGGGGAATGGATAATTATTTTATAAAGGAATCTAGAAAACTTGTCTTTGAATATGATAACAGTGAAGATAGTATTTTCATTCCCAGATACCCCAGTTTTTTTATCTTTTTTTTTTTTTTTGCCAATTTTATTTGGTGTTGTTATAAACTAGTATCAATTTTGGTAACCTGGAAAATTTTATTGGATTCTCCAAATAACTGGATTACAAAGTATTTATGGAATTATCAGAGTTGCAATTTTCTGTCAGAAATAGCTTATTAAAATTAACTTAATAATTGACTCCCTTGTAAGTTGTTGGTGGAGTTGCTGTTTCATTCATTCATTCATTTCATTGTGTTGGTTATTGGAAAGTGGGTAAGAGTAACTGGAATGCACAGATAATAAGTTTTCAGTAAAGCGTTACACATTGCAAGAAGCCAGTCTGCACCCCCATCCCCCCAAAAATGATTGAGCAGAAATTATAATTATTAGAACAATCTTACTTGAACAGCGTTATTTCTTGGAGGAAAAGAGGAGTAGAGGAGATACATATTGAAATAGTTTGCTAAACTAAAGAGGAATTCAAAGGATAAAAAAATTGATAATAAGTTTTTCAAGGTTCCTATTGAAACAGATGAGACAGAGCCTATCAAAATGGGAGCCAGGAGTGATAATGGTTTCTAAGTTTATGTAGCTCAATTGCTGATGGTTTAGGTTGATGGAAAACGTACTAATACTGTTTCCATTTTTTTCCTCATTATTTTAAATGTGTAAAAAAATTGTGTATGAAACACTGGAACCTTTCTCTGAAAAAAAGTAAAGCAAGTTCTAATATGAATAGAGGTTTAAAGTAAGGCACTGCCTCATAGTCCTATAGCTAATATTTTTCCCTGTTTTTCTCGCACCAGATGGCACTGTTTAGTTCTATTTCACAATCTTATTCTGGAACTTTCTTTGGGAGAGTCTGTTTTAGCCCAGGCTCACCAGTGACACTTCTGTATTCTGCATGAAGTCTTTACGAATGCTTGTAAAAGGTCACTGACTCAGACATGAAGCTGTTTATTTGAGGTCTTGTGGTTCTTTCCAGTTGCACATTTGCTGTGAGGTGAGCCTAATAAATCAGCTGATAGAAACCTACATGCTTCTTACAGAGTTCAGCCAGTATTTTGCTTGGAGACATATTGCAGCAATATGATTTCAGCATTCTCACAGCCCAGTCTAATTATCTGACACATTTTGGAATTATTTTATATGTAAAAGTAGAGCTGTAAGCATAAGGGCACATTCACTACAAACAAACAAACAAACAAAAAAACTTGTAGAGCTTGAAATGTTTCATGACAGTCTATTGAACTATAGATTCATCAAATTAACTTACAAAAATAAAATTTAAAGAACTTTTCCTGACTGTTCCCAAGGCTGGCTTGGAAGGAAATTATCGATGACCTCTGATGTCATTATGCATAAATGGGGCGGGTCCATAGCCAAGCTCACCTCTTTGCTGCACATAACAATAAAACATCCTTTTGGAAGATAGAATTAGCTCTACTTAATAAAAATGCCAGGGTCATATTGTAAGGCTTTATCTCTGTGAGCTTTGCCCTCCCCTCCCCTCCTCTCCCTTGAATAATACAGAAACATTGGACATAATTATGACACATTTTTCATAAGGCTGTTTCTCCTTTTACTATTATATTTTATGAAGAACAGACAATGTTTTCTTTGCAAATTTTGAAACTCCTTCAAAACTCTGTCATTTTCTGAATGCATTGGATTTGGTACTAAATTCTCTCTCCCATTTGCATTTCCTATTTATTTCCTTCCTTCCTTCCTTCCTTCCTTCCTTCCTTCCTTCCTTCCTTCCTTCCTTCCTTCCTTCTTCCCTTCCCTTCCCTTCCCTTCCCTTCCCTTCCCTTCCCTTCTTCCTTCCCCCTTTCCTTTTTTTTTTTTTTTTTTGAAGGAGTTTCACTTTTGTTGCCCAGGCTGGAGTGCAATGGCACAATATTGGCTTACTGCAACCTCCGCCTCCTGGGTTCAAGCAATTCTCCTGCTTCAGCTGGAGATTACAGACATGCACCACCACACCTGGCTAATTTTGTATTTTCAGTACAGACGGGGTTTCTCCATGTTGGTCAGGCTGCTCTCGAACTCCTGACCTCAGGTGATCTGCCTGTCTCAGCCTCCCAAAGTGCTGGGATTACAGGCATGAGCCACCGTGCCCAGCCTCTCCTTTGCATTTCACTGCTCTATGTATTCTCTTGGTGGTGATATGAGTTGGAGGGTGGGAGTAGGGATGGAGAGCCCTCTCTAGACTGGAGCTATGAATGAGTAAGTGAAATCTCATTATTTCCATCTTTAAAAGAAGTGTTGGCGTGTTGTGTTTTTAGCCAGCTCTCCTCTCATACCCATCCACAGGCCATTGACTGAAAGGCACAACAGCTCCCAGCACAGCCCCTCCTCCTGCTGCTGGAGAGGTGGTGGGACTGGTGTGCTGGTTTCCAGGCGCAGGTCCTCCAGGCTGAGTCACAGCTCTCTGTAGAAGTAAGCATGAGACAGGCTGCTTCCATAAATCAAGCCCTGGATTTTATTAGAGTGTTTATGTAACCTCAGTTTATGTGCTATAATTCTTTGCTGTGTTGCCTAGAGTAATTCCCAAAGAGGATGTTTGTTCTTTTTCCCTGGAAATTTTCTAGCGTAGGCCTTTTGTTTTGACGTTCTCCCTCCCCCCACCCTCTGCCTTTTTTGGGGTGGCCTGTGGATGGGTATCACTAACAGTTGATTGCTTTTTACTGAGGAAATAATATAATCCAATGTATGTTAGATTCTATTTGTACTAGATGTTATTCCTATTCTTAAGTGGGGGAAAAAATCTTCTCAAATTAATTTTTACATTTTCAAGATTATAGGGTGGTAGGGTTAATATGTACTTAATTGATGAGTAAATGAAATATAAATGAAAACAAATGCCTTTGCTGTCCATGGGAGACCCATTCCTTTTTACAGCCTCCCTGACCACCACAGATCTCATGTTGATAGAGTCAGATTGACCGCTGAGAGAGAAAATACAGACTGGGAATTTTGGGTGATTTAGACTTTTAACTGAAGAAAATGTCAGGGTAAGATGACCAGATTCAACTGTATTCCATGTAGACAACTATGTTGAGAAAGAAATGTTTTCTGGTTAGAAATGAAGACAATTCGACTTAACCAGAGCATGTTTTTAAAGAAACTTACCCATAGCATTTTTTTTTTTTTTTTTTTTACTTAGCTTTTTTTTTCGAACCTTATGTTTGGCCCTACAGAGAAATTAGGTGGCGAGAATGGACCTAAGGAAAGTGTTACTGGACCTACTCTGATTGGACACGTTAAACTGCTGACTAGTACATTTCAGTTAGTACAATTAATGTTTTATCGTCACTGCCATTAGAAGGTATTATTACATAGATGTGATCTTTTTCGCTGTAGTTTAAAGAAGATAATCCTGGGGCAAAGTTTATGAAGAAAGTGTGTGAACAGAGCCATCTTTTTAGATTTACTTTAACCACAAAAACTGGATATTTGCTTTAGAGCTGTGCTATTTAGGATTGGAGACACTAGCCACATGTGACTGTTGCACATTTGAAATATGACCAGTGCTAATTGAGGTGTGCTGTAAGTAGAATACACACTTGATGTTGGAGCTTGAGTATGAAAACAAGAATTTATAGGTCCTCTTTAAAAATTTAAGTTAATTACATGTTGTAATAATTACATTTTAGGTACATTGGGTTACGTAAACTGTGTCATCAAAATTAATTTTATACCTATTTTTACCTTGCTTTTACTTTTTAAAATGTGGCTCCTAGAAAAACCTTAAAATTGCAAATGTGACTCACATTTGCAACTCACATTATTTTATTTATTTATTTATTTATTTTTATTTATTTATTTTTTTTCAAGACGGAGTCTCGCTCTGTCACCCAGGCTGGAGTGCAGTGATGCGATCTCGGCTCACTGAATCCTCCGCCTCCCAGGTTCAAACAATTCTCCTGCCCCAGCCTCCCAAGTAGCTGGGATTACAGGTGCGCACCACCATGCACAGCTAATTTTCTACTTTTTTTTTTTTTAGTAGAGATAGGGTTTCACCATGTTTGCTAGGCTGGTCTCAAACTCCTGACCTCATGATCTGCCTGACTTGGCCTCTGAAAGTGCTGGATTACAGCATGAGCCACGGTGCCTGGCCTTGCAACTCACATTATTATTGGCCAGTGCTGTTTTAACGTTCTGTTGTCCAATGAAGGGAATAAAAGATGAGTACACTCAGTAAAATTTTCAAAGTTATACATTTAAAGGAATATTCTGTGCTTCCTGATAAAATATTAGTACTCAAAATTGCAACTATGTATAAATGAAATTAGACATATTCCGTTATATATTGCCTCAAGATTTATGAGGAAATATTGACTGGAATACTGTCTACTAAAATATTCTTCTTTACTTGTCAAGCCTACCTCTCAGTATCTTAAAGGAACGTTCTCATCTAATAGGGTGTAGAGGTTAAGAGCATGAACTCTAGGTTGGAATCCCAGCTTGGTTGTTTACTGTCCGTGTAATAAGAAGCAAGTTATTTAGCTTCCCTGTGCGTCATCTTCCCCACATGTAAAATGGATACACCTTAATATCTTCTTCCTATTAAATAAAATAGAGTGTATAAAGCACATGCTGGGATTTGCACATGTTATGTAAGTACTATGTATGTGCTAGCTGTTATAGTGATAGATGTTACTGTTCTTATGTTGTTAAAATATGTACAACTTTTTCATAGATTTTTCAAACCTGAACTCTATTCTCAAGCAAATGGAAGCTGTTGGCTTTCAGTAATTAGTCTGAGTTTTGTTGAAATTCAAAAACAACTGGCAGTAATTAAAAATGGGAAAGTAAATTAGCAAAGAGGGGAGCTCATTTATTGGAGCATATGATGAGAACATTCCATAAAATAAAACTTGTAGTAATTGTAGATTAAACCAATTTTCTACCTGATACAAATTCAGTAGTACACTCTTTCTTTTTATCATGTTTTTTTTGTCACCAGGTATATTGGTCTGCAATTTTGAGGCTTTGGAAGTTATCTGATAAAAAGATGATGACCTCTTAATCTTGTGTCTAAGAGTTGTGGTGCTATATTGTCCTAGAATTGTTTGAATTTTAGGGCAATGTGTATGTGTGCATTTAAACCCAAGTTTAACAAGTCGTTCCATTGTGTTCTTAACAGGGCTAGATAACCTGAGAACCAGTTGATTTTTATTGTGCTGAATAAAATTTGTAATCTGGTTTAGACTCTGGACAGCATTCTAGGTATAACAATTATGCTGATTAGCAATTCGGGGGTGATCTGTGATGTAAGTTTGTCATGGTGGAATTGATGTTTGTGATGGGATGTCTAGATGAAATTACCCCATAGAATATAATCTTTTTAGAGTAGAGGATGGTCCTTAAGAAATATATCTTCAAAACTCTTATACAGGCCAGTACTCCCTCTATATATGTAAAAGTTTATAATTTTAATTACAGGAACTTCTTTTACTTGGCTTTTAAAAGTTATTCACTTAGTCAAAATTTATTGAACACCTATACTATTCCAGGCAGAATGCTAACCCTCAGAGAGCTCACAGGGGATACACACTAAGAGATATATATTGTAGTGCAGTACAGTGCTGTACTAAATAGTAATTGCAGAGACACTTCACCTGTTTTTTATGTTTTTACTGCCACTTTGCCTTTATAACATGAGGTGGTTTTAGCATACAGCAGAACCAAATGTTGGGATATTAAGAAGCTGAAGCAAAGCTCATAAAGAGGATGACTTGGACTTGGACTTTGCATTTTACAAGGTGTGCAGTGGGAGCTTACAGAGGCTTTGACACCAGGGAGTGAGTGGAGTGTTGGGCTTTGTTAATTTGGAGAGATCACTCTTAGTATTGGTATTGGGACATAGATGGTATAATAACAAGGAGAGACTGTAAGAAACTTTGCAGTATCTAATCAAGATATGGGGAGAAACTTACACTAAAGAGTGTGTGCTAGGTGAAGAAGAGGTAGGATTTTAAGGAGATTTTCCAAGGTTTAGGTGCAGAAGTGTGGGAGGAAAAAATGTAAGATGATGATGATTCTGGCTTGATTTTCCAGAGTAAAGTAGAATAGGCTTGAAGATTTGATACAACGCTTGACGTAGGACATCTTAAAGGGGAGCTCTTTGACTTCAAGGAGAATATGGTAAATATTAAGCACACTGTTGGGAGCATGGGTCTGTGTTGTATGGGAGAGTGTCTTGGCTAGAGGCGTACTTGAGGTAGTCATGATCTAAAGGTGATAGCTGAAGGCATGGGAGGTAGATGGTATAAAATAATAAGCCTCTCCACTGTGTTTCTCGGGGATTTCCAAACACCTTAGCATGCCTTACAAGGCCCTTTAGGGTTTTTTTCTGTACTTTGTTAGTCTCCTTTACAAAAGTTAGTGCTCCCTCATACAACATGCATTCCTCATGTCCCCAGCTGTTTGCTGTCCTCATCACTTCCCGGGCTCTTCCGTATCTCTATTACATCACACATGCTGTTTCCTGTGTTTGCAAGGTATGGCTCCTCTTTGTCCTCTTAACAAGCTCTGGATTTTTCTTTAACACCCAGTTCCTGAACCCCCATAGCCCAGCTAGTAGCTCCATCCTTGAACCCATAAGATTTTGTACATATTTCTTTTTGTTAGTACTTATATCTCACTTAGAGTAATTATCGCTTATCTTTCACTCGTTCTGTATAGACTGTAAACTCCTAAAGGAAAGATAAGTAACTTTAGTTATTTTTACATCTCCAACCTCAAAATGGCACTTGGCAAATAGATGCTCAGAGAATGTGTTTTGATTGAATTAATTCATTTATGTGTGAGCTGCAGGTGTCACATTAGTGGCTTTTGGATGTGTCCAGAAGTAGACCTATTATATCTTGAAATTTTGCAAATCATATTTGCAAAGGTTAAAGGCAAACAGGAGAAAGTTGAGACCTGAGGTCTTTGTCAAAACCATTTTTCTTACTGTAGTATCGACGTGTATTCTTTGTGGAAAAGTTGATTGATAAATAAAAGAAGAAAAGTTAAATATCCATAGTCTGACCACCCAGTGATATCTTGGTTTAAATTGTATGTACCCAAAATAGCAAAAATAGGATCCTATGTGTATATTTTCCTTGACTTTTTTAAAAAACTTACCATCTGTGCATCATTAAATATTAGTAAGTAGTCATGTTTTGTGGCTTTTTTAAAAATTTTTTTTGGTTTGAGATGAGGCTGGTCTTGAACTCCTGAGCTCAAGCAGTGCTCCTGTCTCAGTCTTCAAGTAGCTGGGACTATAGGTACACACCACCACCATCCTCAGTAGTCATTTTTGAGTGGGCTAGTTAAATAGACTGACACTCCCATCATATATTATTTAGCCAGTTCCTTCATAGGCTAACTTATAAGTTAGCTGTTTCTAATTTTTAATTTATATAGTCACATTTCCACGAACAATCCAGTAGTGTTGTCATATTCATTTTTCTTTACTTTGGTAAAAAGAAATATATATCTTACTTTTTCCAACTCTACTAGCAAGTCATCTCTTGCGAAAAAAATCTTTTTTTTTTTTTCTGGAGACAGAATCTCACTCTATTGCCCAGGCTGGAGTGCAGTGGCATGATCTCGGCTCACTGCAGCCTCCACCTCCCAGGTTCAAGTGATTCTCCCACCTCAGCTTCCTAAGTAGCTGAGATTACACGTGCCTGCCACCACGCCTGGCTAATTTTTGTGTTTTTGGTAGAGACAAGAGTTTCACCATGTTGGTCAGGCTGGTCTCAAACTCCTGACCTCAAGTGATCTGCCGGCCTTGGCCTCCCAAAGTGCTGGGATTACAGGTGCCCGGCCAGTCTCTTGGAAAAGTCTTAATAATTTTTATTATCACCAACTGAATTCTTCTCATCATATTTTTAGGTTTTAAATTGTCTGGAACTTAAGACTATGTGAAGATAGGCCAGCCCAGTGGTTCATATCTGTAATCCCAGCACTTTGAGAGACGGAGGCAGGAGGATCACTTGAAACCAGGAGGTTGAGACTAACCTGGGCAACATAGCAAGACCCTGTGTCTACCAAACCCCCACAAAACCCAACAAACGTGTGTGTGTGTGTATAAAGCATATATATGAAGATAAATTATGATATATGAAGATACATTATGAAGATAATTCAAATATATATATGAAGATACATAGGAAGATAATTTAGCTTGCTGCCACAGGAATTCCAAATTTAGGGCTAAAGAAATTATCAAACTGAAGCCTTTTTGTAAATTTAAGTAGTTTTGTTGATTTTAGAAGTAGACTTTTCTGGCCAGGTGCGGTGACTCATGCCTGTAATCCCAGCACTTTGGTAGGCAGATCACCTAAGGTCAGGAGTTCAAGACCATCCTGGCCAACATGGTGAAACCCCCGTCTCTACTAACAGTACAAAAATTAGCCATGTGTGGTGGCTCACACCTGTAGTCCCAGCTACTCAGGAAGCTCAGGCAGGAGAATTGCTTGAATCCATGAGGCAGAGGTTGTAGTGAGCTGAGATCATGCCACTGCAGTCCAGCCTGGCGACAGAGCAAGACTCTGTCTCCGGAAAAAAAAAAAAAAAAAAAAAAAAACTAGACTTTTCCGAATAATGGTCAGGGTTTTTAAGTATGAGAAAGAAGTTTCATGGTCTTTCCTCTTGGCATGACCCTTGTGTGGCTGTTTCCCAATTCCAACCCAAAGTTTTATTAGGATAAAATCTTGGCTTTAGGTGTATGGATATTAAATGTCAGTAGCTGAATTTGGGGTTTGCAATAATTTCTGCTTACTTCCAACTTCCCCATGCTACTCCAGATTCTTTTTGCCATCTCTATCTACATTAAATAACTAATTGAAGGCAAGGCGCGGTAGGTCATACCTGTAATTCCAGCACTTTGGGAGGCTGAGACGAGTGGATCACCTGAGGCCAGGAGTTTGAGACCAACCTGGCCAATATGGCGAAACCCCATCTCTACTAAAAATATACAAATTAGCCGGGTGTGGTGGTGTGCTCCTGTAGTCCCAGCTACTTGGGAGGCTGAGACAGGAGAATCACTTGAACCTGGGATGCAGAGGTCTTAGTGAGCTGAGATCATGCTACTGCACTCCAGCCTTTGGGACAGAGTGAGACTCTGTCTCCATAAATCAATCAACCAATAAATTATTCATAAGAAGAAGCTCCTCCACCATCCCCTGCCAAGTTTTTTAGTTGAGCACTTGTGTGTTACAGCTCATTTTGAAGAGCTGTCCAGGCTTTTGAGTGAAATGCAGAATTTTTACCTCTTAGTAATTTGTGCATTTTTCAGACTACTTTGCACAGACTTAATCATTAAGGAAACAGGAGAGGCAAAGGTGCCAGCATTTGATATTATTATCTTAAGGCCTAAACTGACCTTATGGTGATGAAATGAACTTTTTGAGTGCCTTTGTCTCCTGAATAAATCTTTAACAGTTTTCTTAACTGACTCCCTCTCTCTCTCCGCATCAGAAAGAAACGAGAGAACATTAAGCCACAGAAAGCAAATCATGGTCAAAATAAAGATACTCTTTTGCTGGCAAACTTAAAAATTCACTTTTGGGGCCGGGTGTGGTGGCTCACACCTGTAATCCCTGCACTTTGGGAGGCCGAGGCAGGTGGATCACCTGAGGTCAGGAGTTCGAGACGAATCTGGCCAACATGATGAAACCCCGTCTGTACTAAAAATACAAAAAATTACCCGGGCGTGGTGGTGGGCACCTGTAATCCCAGTTACTCAGGAGGCTGGGCAGGAGAATCACTTGAACCCAGGAGGCGAAGGTTGCAGTGAGCTGAGATCGCACCACTGCACTCCAGCCTGGGCAACAAGAACAGACCTCCATCTAAAAAAAACAAATTCTCTTGTGGAATCTAATAGCTGTAGGCAAGAGATATTTATTGAAACCAAGATTTAAGTGTGGTTTATGATGTTTATGGAATAGTTTAATACTACTTTTCTTTAAAATGAGTTTTTAATTTAGGAAAAAGAATTCAGATTTGTTCCCAGAGTAGAGATGACTGACCATCATGGGAGTGGTTAGAGTTTGGGGTTTGTGTGGGTAAGATTCTGTTTACCCACTACAGCCATTGTGTGGATTTAAAAGCTTTCCCAGATGGAATTTATGGAGTGAAATTTGAAACTAGTGTCTTGTGTACTACAATATATGATCACAACAAGCAATCAATTTAGAAAGAAATGGAATGGAGAAGATACAGGTTAAATGATGAGTATTGTGCAATGCAGCGAGACATAGAGTGATCTTAACAGTAACGTGGTATGTCACCATCCGAGTTCTGTTATAAAGCTCCTAGGCAATGACTAAATCCTAGAAATCATTGGCTACTTTCAGTGTCAGACAGAGTATAATCCATTCATGATAGGGGGTTCCAGGTACTTTAATATAGAAGGCTGGCGAAGGGGGAATGACAGGGGTTACAGCTAACATTTCCTAGGTAATTGGTTCTAATTTCCAGGCTCCAAGCAAGATACTGTATCTCCTTTACCCTGTTTAATCCTCCCAAGCATCCAGTGAGGTATGGATGGTATTGTATCCATTTTAGAATTGAAATGACTAAAGCTTGGAGAGATTTTCCCAGTCATATATATTCAGGGTTCCTGGATACAGCTGTACAGGTTGTTTACTGCATGAGGGTGGCTGGCTGAGGTAGCAGGCAAAGGCTTTGTTTGCTCAGCAGAGGCAGCATTTTCTAATTTGCACTAAAACCTCTGTAGGCCAACTGTAGCCCTGTTCATAAAGTTGGTTAGTGCCTAAGTTGGAAGTAGAGGTGAGGCAGTGTGGAGGTGGATGGGTAGATTCTGAGAAGCTTCTACCATACCTACTGAAGTCCTAATCTGTAGGCTCTCTGCAAACTGGTTTGTTTTGCTACCATCCTATCCCAACATTTGCTCAAAGATCCCACAGTGACTTCCTTATTGTGGATCTGATGGTCTTAGGCAGCTATACATTCTTAGAGTCACAGCCAGGATTGAAGTCTAGGATGCTTGTCTTCAAGTCCTGCATGCTTTCTGTATGAGATAATACACAAAAAGATAGTCAAGAAAAATGATTTTGAGATAAATAGTGGCCTAGAATAGCTAGACTGAGATTTTTCAAGCACAGCTATTAATTTGCTCACTTGCTCTGCACTCAGGCTGTGCTATTTGCTTCAAGGGATATAAAGATCTCTGCTTTCTAGAAAATTATAACTCAATTAGGGAAACCAAATCAATATATATTTCATAATATAAAACAAGAGAAATTACAGATAACAATAAATAACAGCCAAAATACCTTTCTGAACTAGGCATGTCTATGTTTCTTTACCTTGCTTTAGTGTTCTTAGATGTCCCATTCCAGCCTTTGAGTTGGAGAAGGGAAGGTGTTCCTTGTTAAAGAAGCATCTACTCCAAAACATCTAACACCAGATCTGAGGCCCATACTAGACCCTTCTATTAGTGGTAATTTAAAAAAATAATTTTCCATCTAAATTTAATAGCTTTCTTCTGTAGCTACCCTACCCTATCCCCAGGCCAGGCACCAAAGTGAATAATAATGTGCTGTAAAATCCAAACCAAAATAGTACATCTTCTTTGGCATTTGAAATTTCAGTGTGTTTTGTGTGTAGCTACAACTCTCTTCCATTGTGGCAACCACTATTTTGGGTGTTTGTTTGTTTGTTTGTTTGAGACAGGATCTCGCTCTGTTGCCCAAGCTGGAGTGAAGTGATGCAATCACTGCTCACTGAAGCCTTGCCCTCTGGGGCTAAAGTAATCCTTCCACCTCATCCTCTTGAGTAGCTTGGACTACAGGCATGCCCCACCACAGTCAGCTAATTTATTATTTCTATTTTTGTAAAGACAGGGTAGGGTCTCTACTGTGTTGCCCAGGCTGGTCTTGAACTGGGCTCAAGAGGTCCTCCTGCCTTGGCCTCCCAAAGTGCTGTGGGATTTACGGGTGTGAGTGAACCACCACACTCAGTTTTGGGGTGCTTTTGAATAATCAGAAACTGAAATCAGAAGCCGAAAATAGCAAAATGGGAATTCTGTGTGCTTTTGTGATGTGATTATATTTGTGTTCCCAGCCTCCAAAGAAAGCAAATGTAATTTATATGGTACTCAATAAACTATGGCAGTCAAGAAAACCAAAAGAAAAACCTTTGTCCACTTGGCACTGTCCAGTAGAGCTTTCTGTGCTAATGAAAATGTCCTCTATGTGCACTATTCAATTCGGTAGCCACTAGCCACATATGTGGCTAGTATGATTAAGGAACTGAAATTTGAGTTTTATTTTCATAAATTTAAATTTGCCTAGCCATGTGTAGCCAGTGGCTACCATACTAGGTAGCACAGGCACACCACATGCTCTTTCTCTCTTAAGTTGGCACCTTTAATTCCTGTTTAACAAACCTGCACGTTATGCACATGTACCCTACAACTTAAAGTATAATAATAATAAATAAATTTTTAAAAAAAGAAGATAACCTTAAAAAAAATAATAAAATAAAATAAAATAAAATTCGTGTCTCCTTTACTTGTCCCCTTCTATCTTCTCTGTCTCACTCCCTTCCTTTTTCTCCTTGCTTTTTATTTCTCCTTGCTTCTCTTCTCCCCTGTTCTTTCTCACCCTTCTGTGCTACTACTAGGCTGACCATAACCCCATTAATTATAATTATTTATTATGATCTTTCACCTAGTTAGACTTGCCTGCCTGTGTTCTCCTTCTTTCCCCAAAGATGGGGGCATTTGCAGATATGCAGTGTTTACCAAAAACTCCTGATATACTGGTTATTTAATAAAAACAAACAAAAAACTAAATAAATGGGATTTTTCTGACAAGATGGTTTTGGTGAACCTATGCTGATTCCTGAGATCACTGCTTCTTTTTCTAAATACACAAAAAAACTGCTTTGGTAAATCATTCTAGAATTTTGCACAGAATGAATCAAAATCAGTGCTATTACATAATCCTAGGCTCCATAGTTCTGATTTCCACAACTATTGACTAATAGTAATCAAATCACTGGAATACTTCACTGGAAGACTTCTCTGTCCTTACCTTTCAGTAGGGGGTTTAATCCAACTCCTCTGCAGACTTTCTTCTAGAGGAACCCTGTAATTCCAATCTCAGTGTTTTGGTCTTCCCTTCTCCTCCTCCTTATCTCTTCCCTCTTTCTGCTTTTGCTTTTCCTGCTTCTCCTAATATAACTTACTTCCTTTCTGAGAATGCCACTTGTCTCTTTCTAGCTTTAGGTACTTTTCTCTACTTCTTTCCTTCTACCTTAATTCACATAAAAGTACCATGAGACTATGTAAACACATCTACTTTAAGTTAAACGTTTCCTCTATTCAGAGTCATGCCTTTTTATATTTAAAAAAAATTCTAGGCCGGGCACAGTGGCTCACTCCTGTAATCCCAGCACTTTGGGAGGCCGAGGCGGGTGGATCACCTGAGGTTGGGAGTTTGAGACGAGCCTGACCAACATGGAGAAACCTCATCTCTACTAAAAATACAAAATTAGCTGGGTATGGTGGCGCATGCCTGTAATCCCAGCTACGCGGGAGACCAAGGCAGGAGAATCACTTGAACCCAGGAGGCGGAGGTTGCGGTGAGCCAAGATTGTGTCATTGCATTCCAGCCTGGGCAACAAGAGCAAAACTCCATCTCAAAAAAAAAAAAAATTCTGTATTTGATTTCAAGCCTCAAATAACTTAAGTAATAATGACTACCCATCTGTAAGAGTCCTTGTTTTGTGATACTGTTACATTCTGTTCTATTGAGAAGGCTCTAAGTCATATGTTACCAACATGCTGGGAACCTTTAGCTTTTTCCAGTTTCCAGGCAGAAGCAGTGGTCAGTCACTTAGACTGCACTAGACAGAAAAGCAATTTTTCCCTTCTGAAGGTTAAACAGGTTTTTACACTACTGGTCATGGAGATTTTTAAGGTGGGTATGGGTATTAAGGTGGTTATTGTTAGTCTTTTCTCTCTAAGTTTCCCCAATATCCAAAGAATTAACAAAATTTTAAGGGTTCTGATGTATATGGTAACACAATCTATTAGTTGGATGTACCAAGTTTCTTCCCATCTTTTTTTAATTTTAATTTTTTTTTTTTTTTGAGACGGAGTCTTGCTCTTGGTCAGGCTGGTCTCAAACTCCTGACCTCATGATCCGCCTGCCTCAGCCTGCCAAAGTGCTGGGATTACAGGCGTGAGCCACTGCGCGCGGCCTTTTTTATTGTTATTTTTTTTGGAGACAGAGTCTTGCTCTGTCGCCCAGGCTGGAGTGTAGTATCATGATCTCAGCTCACTGCAACCTCCACCTCCCGGGTTCAAGCAATTCTCTTGCCTCAGCCTCCCGGATAGCTGGGATTGCAGGCGTGCACCACTGTGCCCGGCTAAATTTTGTATTTTTAGTAGAGATGGGGTTTCACCATGTTGGCCAGGCTGGTTCTTGAACTCCTGACCTCAGGCAATCTGCCCTCCTCAGCCTCCCAAAGTGCTCAGGTTACAGGCGTGAGCCACCACTCCTGGCTCTTCCCATCTTAGAGTCTTCGCAAGTTTTACTTTTATACCCTAAAGTGGCACTTTGCATCTCTAGATGTATTTTCAGCCTTTATACTTTAATCATTCTGAGGGGGGTTTTCTGTGTCCCTTCTTTATCACCTTTACCCTGTTTACTCCCTCCATATCATTCATTCCTCAATACTTATTTCCATGTTTCCCTGTCTCCACCACTGGGATGTAAGGATTTCTTATCACTTGTTCTGTGCTGTTATTCTCAGTGCTGGGGCTCACAGCTGGGAGCTGATAAGTGCTCAATGAATTCATGTGTTTAGAAGAATGTTAGTGCAGAGTAGAGATTGGGCAGGTGGTGTTAGTAGGTTAGTAATTATTACTAGAACCAGCAGAGTTTCTACAACCTGCATTGAGGCCCTGAGCATGAAGAATGGAGTGTTAAAATGAGCGTTTCAAAGGCAGGATTGGCAACTGTGTGAGGTGATACCACTAGAGACATGGTTTGGACAGCTTCCAAAGGTGGAATACCAGATAAAGATCAGGGTGGATGGTGGAGTCCTTAACTGATTCAGTTTAAGATATTTGATTTTGATGCATTTGGGAATAGGGTGCTCTTGCTGAGAATAGGGGATAGGGCTCGATTTTCAAACCTTTCTGTTCTTACATTCTAGCTTCCTATGATTGTAATGATTCTTGCTGATAATATTTTCTCCCAACATTATTTCTTTTATATAATACATGACTATAAAGGCTCATTCCTGTTTCAAATGCCTGTGCACATTCATGATTTGGATTTTTTTCCCGCCAGGCCTCAGGGGCCATGTTTTTAAAGTCTGCTGCTCTTTGGGCTGATATTGTGGCTTCCTGATTCTCATACAAAGCAGATTTCTTGAAATCTGCTCATCTACCATAGTTTACCAGTTATCTGTATCCTTGCAGCTCTGCTTGAACTTAAACTTAATCTTGTTCTTTGTAAGGCCCAGCTATTTTTGCTTGTCATTTTATGACATGCCATTTACCAGGAAACATTCAAATAATGATTAACGATGCCAAAACTTTAAACGTGGAGGAAACTGGGTAATACCAGCTTCGCTGTGGAAATTTTCAGGAGCATCAATACCAGCTGACCTGACTGGTATTTGAATCTAGGTAATGGAGTAGTAGGTCTCGAAAAGTTACACTTTCCGGGTAATTGTCAGCTTCCCAGAGTACTGTTAGATTCTGTCCCTCAAAAATGATGAAATTGCAAAGGAATGGTCACTGTTGCAGGTATTGTATCTTCATTATCTCATTTAATCCTCAAAAAATAATTCATGTGGAATAAGTTTTTTCATTCTCACTTTAATGCTAGAAAATTGAAGCACAAAATCTACTCATCAAATTGTGGGCTGTGTTTTCTGTATCTCTTATCAAAGCTCTCCAGGGTCCCTTGACCCTCTGTTCTCCCTTTTGTTCTAGCCTTTCAGATTGGCTTCTTTCACTTAGTTATTATACATAAAATGCCAGGTTATAAAATGCCTCAGTCAGGATAATTGGGAAAGTGTCCTTGGGAGACAATGCACATAAAGACCTTACAGTGCTGGGTGCTCAAAATGTTACCATCACTGTTATTGTTAGCCTTTTCCCTCTTGAGTTTCCCTAGTGTTTAGGAAATTAGCAAAACTTTAAGGTTGCTACATGTAGGGTTTTTTTTGTTTTTTTTGTTTTTTTGTTTTTTTTTTTAACTAACTGGAATCACAAAATCTTTTTCTTTTTAAACTAACTTGAATCACAAAATCTTATTTCATACTTCATGTCTTTTCTTATTAAGGATAATTAGTTCATGGAGGGTTCAGTTATGATGGTGATAGTATTAGAGACTTATCTGAATGAAATCAGAAAAGTGTATCACGTTTTATGTAAAAGATTTTTACATAAAATATTTACACACATGCATACACTTCATTTTTTAGAGCAGTTTTAGGTTTAACAGCAAAACTGAGCAAAAAGTACAGAATCCTCCCTACCTCCACTGTACCCCCAACCCTAGCATCCCTGACTGTAAGCTTCAAGCCTGCACCAGTATGGTACAGTTGCTACCATTGATTAACTGGTATTGACACAACATTACATAGTTTACATTAGAATGAACTTTTGGTGTTGTACATTCTGTGAGCTTTCACAAATATAAAACGGCATGTACTCACCATTATGGTATCACACAAAATAGTTTCATTGCCCTAAAAATCCTTTGTGTTCTATCTATTCATCTTCCTACCAAAACCCTGATCTTTTTACTTTTTCCATAGTTACGCCTTTGCAGGAATGTCATACAGTTGGATTCGTACTATATATATGTAGCCTTTCAGATTGGCTTTTTTCACTTGTTATTATACATTTAAAGTCCTCCATGTCTTTTAATGGCTTAATAGCTCATTTCTTCTTAGCACTGAGTCGTACATTGCCTGGATGTACCACAGTTTATTTTTTCCATTCACCTAATCTCAGTTGCTTCCAAGTTTTGGCAATTATGGGGAAAAGCTGCTGTAAACATTTGTGTGCAGGTTTCTGTGTGGAGATCTTAACATTTACATTTGTTACTTTTTTTTAAATTTCAGATTTCTCAATATTACAGAGTTATTGCAAGAGTCATATGAGAATCGAGGGTCTGGAAATTCCATGTAAAAGAGGTGCCACCTGAGTAGGGCCTTAAAGGATGGATTGATTTGGACACATAGATTGGAGGAGGTACATTGTATTGTGGCTGGCACAGTATGTGATTTTCTGTTTGATTTGAGTTCATGGTAAATGTAGGAACACGGTGAGTGTTATGCTCTTGACGCCTTCGATGCTAGGCTAAAGAAGATAGGCTTCCTTAGTGAGGCCATAGGAACCCATGGCAGATTTTTGAGGTGGGAAGTGACAAGTAGTATCACTCATTTATTTAAGCAGCTAGTCAAGCTTGCTTAGTTCCAAATAGCTGCTTGACCTTGCCTAGTTCCAAATAATTGACTTAAAATTAACAAGTTGACATTTATTAAACAGTACTTTTTACAGTTTAATTGTTCACCACTTTAGACTAAATTTTTCCTACAGGTGGTGCAAGTTAATGAGATTTTCCCGTAATGAGAAAGAGAAGCATTTCAGTACAGTGTCTTCTATTCTGATATTCAATGTCATTTCCTATATAAAAGCAAAATTCTACAGAGCATAAAACCATCCTGTTTGACATTTAGGGACTGTAGGTTTTAATAACATTGAACGAAGGGTTAAATTTTTAGTAAAGTTTTTGTACACTCTTTGCTATGCTTCAACTCTTTCATTTGAGCTGAACAGCTTTAAATTTCACTTAAAGAAATGCTAGCTAAAGAGAAGAACATTGTATAAGGGCAATTAAGTGAACAGGAAGCTGTGCATCTCAGAATGGGGAGATTTTAAAATATTGGAGAAAACTGTCAAAGCAAAAGTATAGCAGCCTCAGCTTTACTTGGGAATTTATTAGAAATGCAGATTGTTAGACTGTACCCCAGAAGCCCTGTGTGCAGGGCTAGCAATCTGTGTTGTAAGTGAGAACCACTAATCTAAACCACTGATCAAGGGAGGAGGATGTTAAGACTTACTGCAGAAAAGAGGTGAGAAATTGTACTAACAGTTACTGTTAATTCAACACTTACTTTGTAATGCACATTTTCGAGATATAGCTTATGTAATCTTTTTTCTCAACCCTAGGAAGTATAATATTAAAATATCTTACTATATAGATGAGCAAAAAAGAGTGGTTTAAGAAGTAGCATAGCAAAACTTCCTGCATAGATATTTCTTCCTGCCTGCATCCAGGTGGAGCCTGCCTGGTCCAATGAAGGAAGCAGAGCAGGAATAGCAGGAAACCGGGTTTTTCTGTTTCTCTTGAGTTAACAATCCCTGTAACCCTAGGGCTGTCTCTTGGTATCTCTATGCCTTACTTTTTTTCAGCGGTAAAATGAGGACTGGGATAAATCTCTAGGTTCTTTCTCAATTTTATCTGGATCTAGCACTTAGAGACAGATGGTCAAACTAGGTGACCTCTCAAGGGTTCAATCCTGTTTGTGTTGAGAGGAGTTTGATATTGGAAATAATAGATTGTTGTTTATGTGTGAAATGAAGACACTACTTTCTGGAAATGGTGTGATGCGAAGTGAAATCATATCTGTGAAGTCCCCAGTAGCCTGCCTGGCATACATGGAAGGTGCTCAATAAATGGTAGTTCCTCAGTCCCCAAGAGGAAAACAGCCACATTCCTCATGCTGGTATTTTCTTTCCATGAATTTTAACAGGTTAGTATTTTAATTTTCCTCTCAAGGAGGGAATAAGAGGTGTTAGGTTTGTATTAAAATATTAAGTTAATTAAAGCTTCCTATTAAAATTTTAAGAGAGAAGAAGAGAATGGGGCAACAGGACCACAATAAATAAAGCAAATAGGTCATTATGTTTCCAAATGGCATTATCCCTTGACTGTTGGTAGCTTTCCTAATAATAATAGGTTGAAAAATTACTGTAACATAAATAATAAAAGGTACTTATGGTAGTACTCTGCTAAGTACTATATAGACATGAGATACTTAATAACTTTTAATATCATGGTTTGGCGAAATAAACTTCCCAATGGATTAACTATTTATTTGGTGAACTTAACCTGGTGCAGGCTTGTGGGTGGAATTTAAGGGTTATTTCTTTTTTTTCCCCGGAGATGGAGTTTCACTCTTGTCGCCCAGTCTGGAGTGCAATAGTACTATCTCGGCTCACTGCAACCTCAGCCTCCTGGGTTCAAGCAGTTCTCCCACCTCAGCCTCCCAAGTAGCTGAGATTACAGGTGCCCGCCACCACACCCAGCTAATTTTTCTTATTTTAGTAGAGATGGGATTTCGCCATGTTAGCCAGGCTGGTCTCGAAGTCCTGACCTCAGGTGATCCACCCGCCTCGGCTTCCCAAAGCGCTGGGATTACAGGCGTGAGCCACTGTGCTCGGCCAAGTTGTTTCTTCCCTAATTTTTCTCTCACAAACCTTCCTTTTATGTAGAGAAAACATTTTTACTCTTCATTTGAAATATTCTTGTTTTTTTCTGATCAAAGTCAGTTACTGATGTACCTTCTATAGAAATAAGACACATATTTGGCCAGACATGGTGGCTCACGCCCGTAATCCTAGCACTTTGGGAGGCCGAGGTGGGCGGATCACGAGGTCAAAAGATTGAGACCATCCTGGCCAGCCAGCATGGTGAAACCCCATCTCTACTAAAAATACAAAAAGTATCTGGGCGTAGTGGCACACGCCTGTAGTCCCAGCTACTCAGGAGGCTGAGGCAGGAGAATCACTTGAACCCGGGAGGCGGAGGTTGCAGTGAGCCTAGATCGCACCACTGCACTCCAGCCCAGGTGACAGAGCGAGACTCCATCTCAAAAAAAAAAAAAAAAAAATTAAGACAAATAAGACACATATTTATCCCAATATACATTGTTTTTCACAAGTTGCCATTTGATATCCTTAGCTAGTTTCATCATTCCACAGTGATATTTATCCCCATTATGACATTTCTAAATTATAGCCCTTCTCTCTTATGTTAAGCCTGTTTCTAAGCTCTTGGTTGGAATCTGTAAAATAGCTAGTTGTTAACATTTAATACAGTTTACTTACCTCACCCTACTCTGTTAGCGAAGAGTTACATGAACTCTGTTGTTTTGAATTAAGAGGTCAGTTGTGGCAGTAAACCTGGGTAGAATTTGGAAAGGAACTAGGCTACTTCCTTTTTCATTCTTTCATATTAGGTCATTTGTCAAGTGGATACATTATCTTCTTTCCCTGTGGGCAGCAGACCATCTTAGTTCCCTTCTGTTACGGAGATCTATGATTCATTACTTCCAGTATGAAGGCCAGGTGCTTTTGCATGAGCTGTAAACTGCTAAGTGAGCACTTTTGTGCCTCGTTTGTATATGAGCGTCCTTTTCTTCAGAGTGTAGGGTAGCCTGTCCCCACCAGTCCCCTTTCCCAACATCTCCACCCACAGCGTGATGGATGCTGGCAGTTGTACCACATTCAGCATTTCCAAGTGGAACTTGTTTTCATAGGATATGATCACCAAAAAAATTTGAATTTCGATGATAAACAAATCAAGGGGTGGTTATTCACATTGCTGATGGGTTTTGGGTTTTGTTTTTTTTGTTTTATTCCTTCAAAATGGTTCACTGTAGGGGTTCTTTAAATAGCAAGTTGCTCTGCTGGATTTAAATGGGATTTGATATATAAAAATCCATTTACACATTTAACAGGATATTATGTTGGTATACTTTCTCGTCTCCTGGCTGCGTAATCATGGGCAAGTTATTTGACTTCTCTCAGCCTCGGTTTTCTCACTGGTAAACCAGAGATCATAGCACCTCATAGATAGCACTTGTAGAGTGTTTTGAATGGCAGAAACAGAAAGTGTCGTGGAAGACAACACATGCATTGTGTAAGGAAAGTCTTAGGTGTCTAACAAAGCAGTGGCAGTGTTCATTTTTAGGGCCATTTTGCCTGAGTTTTTGTTAGGCCCTTCTCTCTTTTCTTCTTTGAATGTGTTTGTAAACTTGAAAAGAACACCTCGAAAAGAGCTCAGGATCCTGTTCAGCCACACTTCACCTGCTCTGCAGCTTGGTGTGATTAATTGTCAGGAAGGCATAAAGAACTCAAACCATAAATTACCCTTCTCTGGGTAATCACAATGGTTTGGATGGCATCTCCTTAATTTTTGCTTTGACTTTTCTTTCCTTCAGGCAAGAGAGAGTAGAATGAGTGGCAAGAGTATGCCTTTTAATTACTGAGTTCTAAATTCTTGGAATGAGCATAGTCTGTTTTCTCAGGATCAGACTAGAAGGCGTCATTCTACTACAGAAGAGCCAAGGCTTGTCCTGAATGGATGTGGGTTTCAGCAAAGCATCTTTAGCTTAAGAAATGAAGGATTTGGACTGTGTTCAGCATCTGTGCTTCGCAGGCCACTCTTTATCCTTTTAGTGAGTCCCGCTTGTCTGTCCTCTGTCAAGGGCTCGTGTACACCATGCTGATTTAGTGCTAACTGGGGAGATTACAAATGCCTTGCCTGGCACTGTCAGCTAAACCTGAATCAGTGTCTGTGTACTCTGACCTGACTAGTCAGAGGTTTACCCTTTGCTCTGTTGCTCACTCTAATAGGCAGAAAAGCCCAGCTCACCCCAGCTTTTATACCGGGGTCAGCTCCAGAAATAGCTCCTTTAACTGGGAATAGAAGCATCACAAATCCAGCAAGCAGATAGTATACAATGGCTGCTTTTTGGCCTTGGAACAAACAAAAGTGGTTTATGTTTACTACATACAACTTCTGAAACTGCTGTCTGTCATTTACTAGAGAGTTTATCATTCCTGAGGGTCCAGGTCTAGGTTTTCTTCACTCAAATGCCCTCCAAGTGGGAGCTGCTTGGTGTTGGTCATAGTTTGCACCCAGATTTATAATTTGGGGTTAATTAGACTTAAGGGCAAATGTGGTGCTTGATGGACCATGGGTAGATAAGACACCTCCCAAAATGGATGGTGAAATTCTTTTTAAGAGTCATAGTGTGGAGGAAGTCCCCTTGTGAAGCTTTGCGTTGGAGCCTAGAATTATAATGTATGGCACTATTAGACCTCCAAAACCAATGTGAACTTTAGTCGTTTGTATCATGATTTGCTTTATCCTATGTTCCTATCTTTCCAGGTAGTAGGTATTACTTTGTCTGTGGGTTATATGTCTTTCTCCTCTAAGATTTAACCTGGGGATTATTATATACATATTTATATCCCCAGAGACAACAGTAGGCGCTCATCAATTGTTGAATAAATGAGTGAATGAATGACTAAATGATTGAACAAACAAATAAGCAAGTGAACAAAAAGAGATGTGAAGTGCTGGGGGGCATTTCTATATGATTGTGTGTAAAGAGCACCCTGACATAGCATCTGAACAAATCACTCTTGGAAATCCGTTCAATCCCACCACCTTCACCAGCTATTCCCATGAACCCCAACCCTCCCCTAGATACATTTTGGGGATATATTACATTATTTTTTCTTTGCCTCCTTCCTACCATGATAAAAAGGATATTGAATGGCCAAACCAGTGCATTACAGTAATATGAAAGGAATGTTTATCTTTCATCTACCAGAATTCAAGGAAAAAAAAACGTGAAAACTTTGTCAGCTAGATACTTTCCTGAATTGTTTTTTAAAATTGTTTTAAAAATTATTATTATTGCCAGGCACGGTGGCTAACACCTGTAATCCCAGCACTTTGCGAGGCTGAGGCAGGTGGATCACCTGAGGTCAGGAGTTCAAGACCAGCCTGACTAACATGGTGAAACCCCATCTCTATTAAAAATACAAAAAAATTAGCCGGGTGTGGTGGCTCATGCCTGTAATCCCAGCTACTCGGGAGGCTGAGGCAGGAGAATTGCTTGAACCTGGGAGATGGAGGTTGTGGTGAGCCGAGATTGTGCCACTGCACTCCAGCCTGGGCAACCAGAGTGAAACTCCATCTCAATATATAGTTACTATTTTTAATAGGGTCCCACCCTGTCACCCAGTCTAGAATACGGTGGCACAATTATAGCCTACAGCAGCCTGAAACTCTTGGGCTCAGGGAATCTTCCCACCTCAGCCTCTTGAGTATCTAGGACTGCAGGTATATGCTACCACACACAGCTATTTAAAAACAGTTTTTTTTTTTTAGAGAGGGAGATTTGCTTTATTGCTCAGACTGGTCTCAAATTCCTGGCCTCATGCGACTCCCCTGCCTCAGTCTCCTTCTCAGGTAGCTGGGGTTGTATGAATTGTGTTTTGAATAAGAAGAAATTAAGCCTTAAAAGACCAGTTGAGTGTTAGCAGTGATGTTGCTGACTGATCTTTGCATTCTGTAGGAATAGTTGGTGCTACAATAGTAAGAAATAAATCAGTTTGATAATTTTGCCATCATTTTAAAAAAATTTTATAAAATAATTGAAAATCATATGTGCAATATCTTATAAATGTTTATTTTCAAAGCACATCCCTATAAGGCAATGGAAGTACAGTTTGAACTTACTTTTGACTACCTTTTTAATAGTGATTGATCATAAATTATAAAATTTTCACTTACCAAATTATGTTTTTTTTTGTTTTTTATTTATTTATTTTTTGTTTGTTTTTTGTTTTTTGTTTTTTTAATTAATTTATTATTATTATACTTTAAGTTCTAGGGTACATGTGCATAACGTGCAGGTTTGTTACATATGTATACTTGTGCCATGTTGCTGTGCTGCACCCATCAACTCGTCAGCACCCATCAACTCGTCATTTACATCAGGTATAACTCCCAATGCATTCCCTCCCCCCTCCCCCCTCCCCATGATAGGCCCCAGTGTGTGATGTTCCCCTTCCTGAGTCCAAGTGATCTCATTGTTCAGTTCCCACCTATGAGTGAGAACATGCGGTGTTTGGTTTTCTGTTCTTGTGATACTTTGCTAAGAATGATGGTTTCCAGCTGCATCCATGTCCCTACAAAGGACACAAACTCATCCTTTTTTATGGCTGCATAGTATTCCATGGTGTATATGTGCCACATTTTCTTAATCCAGTCTGTCACTGATGGACATTTGGGTTGATTCCAAGTCTTTGCTATTATGAATAGTGCCGCAATAAACATACGTGTGCATGTGTCTTTATAGCAGCATGATTTATAATCCTTTGGGTATATACCCAGTAATGGGATGGCTGGGTCATATGGTACATCTAGTTCTAGATCCTTGAGGAATCGCCATACTGTTTTCCATAATGGTTGAACTAGTTTACAATCCCACCAACAGTGTAAAAGTGTTCCTGTTTCTCCACATCCTCTCCAGCACCTGTTGTTTCCTGACTTTTTAATGATCGCCATTCTAACTGGTGTGAGATGGTATCTCATTGTGGTTTTGATTTGCATTTCTCTGATGGCCAGTGATGATGAGCATTTTTTCATGTGTCTGTTGGCTGTATGAATGTCTTCTTTTGAGAAATGTCTGTTCATATCCTTTGCCCACTTTTTGATGGGGTTGTTTGTTTTTTTCTTGTAAATTTGTTTGAGTTCTTTGTAGGTTCTGGATATTAGCCCTTTGTCAGATGAGTAGATTGCAAAAATTTTCTCCCATTCTGTAGGTTGCCTGTTCACTCTGATGGTAGTTTCTTTTGCTGTGCAGAAGCTCTTTAGTTTAATGAGATCCCATTTGTCAATTTTGGCTTTTGCTGCTGTTGCTTTTGGTGTTTTAGACATGAAGTCTTTGCCCATGCCTATGTCCTGAATGGTACTACCTAGGTTTTCCTCTAGGATTTTTATGGTATTAGGTCTAACATTTAAGTCTCTAATCCATCTTGAATTAATTTTCGTATAAGGAGTAAGGAAAGGATCCAGTTTCAGCTTTCTACTTATGGCTAGCCAATTTTCCCAGCACCATTTATTAAATAGGGAATCCTTTCCCCATTTCTTGTTTCTCTCAGGTTTGTCAAAGATCAGATGGCTGTAGATGTGTGGTATTATTTCTGAGGACTCTGTTCTGTTCCATTGGTCTATATCTCTGTTTTGGTACCAGTACCATGCTGTTTTGGTTACTGTAGCCTTGTAGTATAGTTTGAAGTCAGGTAGCGTGATGCCTCCAGCTTTGTTTTTTTGACTTAGGATTGTCTTGGAGATGCGGGCTCTTTTTTGGTTCCATATGAACTTTAAAGCAGTTTTTTTTCCAATTCTGTGAAGAAACTCATTGGTAGCTTGATGGGGATGGCATTGAATCTATAAATTACCTTGGGCAGTATGGCCATTTTCACGATATTGATTCTTCCTATCCATGAGCATGGTATGTTCTTCCATTTGTTTGTGTCCTCTTTTATTTCACTGAGCAGTGGTTTGTAGTTCTCCTTGAAGAGGTCCTTTACATCCCTTGTAAGTTGGATTCCTAGGTATTTTATTCTCTTTGAAGCAATTGTGAATGGAAGTTCATTCATGATTTGGCTCTGTGTTTGTCTGTTACTGGTGTATAAGAATGCTTGTGATTTTTGCACATTAATTTTGTATCCTGAGACTTTGCTGAAGTTGCTTATCAACTTAAGGAGATTTTGGGCTGAGACAATGGGGTTTTCTAAATATACAATATGTTTAAAAAGCTAAATTTAACATTTTCTTTTTAATTTTGGAGTTGAGTGGTCCTTCATTCCCATCTTTATTTTTGTTTTTTTTTCAAGGGAAGACAAATATTTAAGTTCAAAGTCATGTTTAATAGAGGAAATGAATGAAAAGTGGGTATCTCTTATCTGTTTGCAACAGTCATCTTTATGTCCTATTAAAAGTTTAATTTTAAAATCTAACTTTACAGATCTATACCCAGTAAATGCTTTTTTTTTAAATTTGAGACAGAGTCTTGCTCTGTTACCCAGGCTGGAGTGCAATGGCGCCGTGTCAGCTCACTGCACTCCGTCTCTCGGGTTCAAGCGATTCTACTGCTTCAGCCTCCTAAGTAGCTGGGACTACAGGTGCGTGCCACCACACTCAGCTAATTTTTGTATTTTTAGTAGAGAAAGGGTTTCACTATGTTGGCCAGGCTGGTCTTGAACCCCTGACCTCATGATCCACCCGCCCCGGCCTCCCAAAGTGCTGGGATTACAGGCGTGAGCCATCACTCCTGGCCCCCAGTAAATAATGTTAAGAATCTTAAAGTTACTCATTTTTGCTTAGATTTTATGAGATTAAGCTTTTCCAAACTCACATCTATTTGTCCTCCCCTGAGAACTATTTACAAATTTGTATAGCACTCTGGAGTATGGTAATATCCAAGTCAACGCACAGTCAGGAGGCTTGTTAACTTATGTGATGATGTCAGTTTTGATAAACATTTTTCTCATTTAGGCATTTAATGATAATGATTTCTTCAAGAAAAAGTTCTTATTGGGGAAAAAGAGGCGAAAAGTACAGTGTGATTAACTTATGATGCATTTTGGATTGCAGCCTTTTAACCAAAAGAGAATCATCATTAAAACAATAATTCCTCAGAAGGCTTAAGGCATTTAACTTCTCTTAATGAAATTAGCTCAGTTTACTGCCAGTCAATAAAGTCTGGTTTGGAATGATGATAGAAATTAAATATCTAAGAATGCAGTATACATAATAGTTAAATGCAATTAAAAGTAATAAGGAGGTACTATTTTTCACTTAGGAAATTAATAATGATTTGTAGAAGTGAGACTACTAACTTCTGGGAAAAATATAGTGAGACTGTCACTTTTATATACCACTGGAAAGCCCTTTTATAATGTTTGTGAAGATTCTTCAAAATAGTAATACCTTTTGATCCATTAATTCTTTGTCTAGGACATACTGCGTTGGTGATCAGATGTGACGAAAACTTCAGGCCAGGCTTGGTTGCTCACGCCTGTAATCCCAGCACTTTGGGAGTTCAGGTTGGGAGCATTGCTTGAGCAAAGGAGTTCAAGACCAGTCTGGGCAACATAGAGAGATCCCATCTCTACAAATAATTTAAGGAATGAAATTAGCTGGGAGTAGTGGCACATGCCTGTGATCCCAGCTACTTGCAGGACTAAGGCAGAAGGATCACCTGAGCTTGGGAGATCGAGGCTGCAGTGAGCCTGTGATCACGTCACTGCTCCCTAACCCGGGTGACAGAGTAAAAACCTGTCTAAAAAAAAAAAACGGAAAAAGAAAAGCTTCATACAGCCTAAATACCCAACATCATGACAATGCATGGTTAATTTATGTTATTTTCTATTTTAGAATATTATGCAGAGGTTAAATAATAAGTGCGCAAAATATTTACTACAAGGCAGAATATTTGCTGTATCTTAATTTTACTAAAAAGTGTATACATACAATAATATTTGAATTTATATGCAAAAAGAGAGTGAAAACAAGAATGAACTGAAAACAGAAAGAAAATGCACCCAGATGTTTATAGTCAGTGATTAAGTTTAGATTGGCAAAACATAAGTAGATTTTTTTTTTTTTTTTTTGAGAAAGAGATGGAGTCTTGCTCTGTGGCCCAGGCTGGAGTGCAGTGGCGCGATCTACACTCACTGCAAGCTCTGCCTCCCAGGTTCACACCATTCTCCTGCCTCAGCCTCCCGAGTAGGTGGGACTACAGGCGCCTCCCACCACACCTGGCTAATTTTTTTTTGTATTTTTAGTAGAGACGGGGTTTCACCGTGTTAGCCAGGATGGTCTTGATCTCCTGACCTCATGATCCACCTGCCTTGGCCTCCGAAAGTGCTGGGATTACAGGTGTGAGCCACCGTGCCCGGCCATAAGTAGATTTATTTTCTAAAATAAGTGCGTATTACTTTTTATCATCATGAAAGATTTTATTTTCAAATATTTCGTATAGCTGCTTTGTATTTCTTCTGGCACATTACAGTCATAGTGGCAGTGACTTGTAGGGACATTGTCCTGACACTTCAGAGTGCAATTGATGGTATTTGTTTAATAGTGAATATAGCTTAAGAAAAGGAAAGCAATCATATCAACTAGGTGATTAATGTAGCCACTTCAACTCATCAGATCTTTGGCTGACATGCTTTCCTAGCAAAGCAAAGATACTTAACTAACCACAGAGAAATGCTCACACATGTCAGAAGGAAATCCAAGTGATCGCTTGTTTTGCCTTGGGCATCAGAACTTTTTGTAGAAGTATGACTTTCAGTCTGTGAGACCTTTCGATAAGTAGTGATAATCCAGAAGGATTGACGTAGTCATTCTGGACTTGAAATTTCTTTTCACCACTAAGACATTTGACTGTCACTTGCATCTTAATGCTTCCATATAGTTTTCTAAAGTATTGGGGGACCGACTAGGTAAAGTCATTGTGCCCTTTTAAGTATGTGGCCAACTGATCTCATGGCCTACCAGGGCTTCCAAGTGATTAGTGGGGATTGGCAAGAATTGACCTCTGTGGAGGTTGGGGAGGCAGAAGTACCTCAGTAACAGGGTTCAGAGAGACATACATGGAGCAAAGCTCTCTCTGACTTTCAAGTGGATAGAACTAGTAGGCCTCTACTAATTGTGGTGTGTGTGAGTTAGACAACTCTTACTTTGGAATCACTCTTCATTGAGAGATACTGAGTCCAGAATGTGCCAAGCAAGATTCTAGATACTCTCACAGATGAATTCACCCATTCATTTATTGATCACTTGATTTTTTAGGGGTACAACTTCATCATTAATTTCCTAGCTGTGTAATATAGGATCAGTTAGGTCAGATTCTCCCTTTGTAATTAATCCTAATTGCTGGGGCTTTCATGTTACTAATAAATGTCTATTCCCATAATCCTGTCCTACATTAGCCTTCTTCATGTTGTTCTGTGAGATCTATAGTAAGCAGATGACAGTGCTTATTATAGATTAGCTACTTCCTGTGTAATAAATCAATTATTCCTCTCAACAGGGACAATCTTGAATTAAAATCACATTTTTTTCCTTAGAGAATTCTCTGTCAAAGTCTATAAAAGGCCATGGGTTTTTTTTGTTTTTGTTTTTGTTTTTTTTTTTGCTGTCCAGAGACACCTTATTAAATGACTTGATTTTATCCTTATTTCAAATTCTAATTCATGAATATCAGGGTATAAAATATTAAATATCCTGGTTCAGCTACCAGTTTTTCAAGCATCATTGGGGACCATCCTGTTATAATAGGAAAACAGTTGGTATGGCTATTGGGATGTAGATCATTTTTATAATTATTATAGGGAGTAAAAAAATGCAGAATAAAGAATAATTTAAATATAATTGAAAGTGAGAGTAGGTCAGTATGACCAAGAATATAAATCATAAATCTCTCTATTTTTGTATTCCTTTACTCCATGCAGAGAAATACCAAACCTTTGTTTCTAAAAGGGCACCAGGTCTTTCAGAAAGCTGTGGTTCTCAGCAGCAATTTTAGTTAGGTTTTGTTTCATGTTTTCTGGTATTCTGGGCCTCCCAATAGCCATTTGTGCCTAAAAGAGAGAGAGGATGAAGAGATTTGGGTTGCCTGTACTGTCAGCCTGGTGGCACTCTGAGGATATTAGATGTGTTCTGAGGATATATGTGTTTATTTAAATTTGAACAGAGAGTATTTAAATGGAGGCCGGGCTCAGTGGCTAATGCCTATAATCCCAGCACTTTGGGAGGTTGAGTTTGGCAGATGACCTGAGGTCAGGAGTTTGAAACCAACCTGGCCAACATGGCAAAACCCTGTCTCTACAAAAAAAAAAAAAAAAATTAGCCAGATGTGGTGGTGCATGCCTGTAATCCCAGCTTCTCTGGAGGCTGAGGCAGGAGAATTGCTTGAACCCGGGAAGCAGAGTTTGCAGTGGGTGGAGATTACACTGCTGCACTTCAGCCTGGGCGATAAGCGAGACTCTGTCTCAGAAAAAAAAAAAAGAGGCTAGGCACAGTAGCTCACGCCTGTAATCCCAGTACTTTGGGAGGCTGAGGCAGGCGGATCATGAGGTCAGGAGATCGAGACCATCCGTGGCTAACACGGTGAAACCCTGTCTCTATGAAAAATTAGCTGGGCGTGGTTGTGTTGGCATGTGCCTGTAGTCCCAGCTACTGGGGAGGCTGAGGCAGGAGAATCTCTTGAACCTGGGAGGCGGAGTTTGCGGTGAGCCACAATCAAGATCGTGCCACTGCACTCCAGCCTGGGCAACAGAGGGAGACTCCACCTGAAAAAAAAAAAAAAAAACCTAGGGAGGGAGAGAGGATTTCAATAGGACAGAAATTCACCAGGTACTTTAGAAAGCCTTAACGCTTGAGAATGTGAAGTCTTAAAAAATATTTTTAAAAATATTTTTGGTTACTTAGAATGAAGTACTGTACTGAAGCAGCTAGAAGGACTCTTAGGACCTTTCTGGGTTTCTTCTGAACCTAATGGCTTATAATAAATTCCCTGTTTTGTTTAAATGATCGGTCGACTTGAGCTTTCTGTCATCTGCTCAGTAACACTACTTTAGGAATCTATTCCATTTGGGAATTCTGACTAGAAGTTCTCCTAGGGTCATCATGAATGAGTGACTTACTTCACAGCCCTTCTCTTCCTCATAGCTGCTTCTCTGTAGGGCTGGAGGGAAAGACAGCCTTCCATGCAGTCTGGTCAACCAAGAGGGAGGAGATGCTGGCACCTGGTCTGCATCCCAACAGACAGCACACCCTCATGCCTTCACCTTGAATGTACCTTTTTGACTCTTCCTCATTCCTGGGGAAATGTAATAATTCTTTTTTGTTTACAGTGCTGACTGCTCCCTACAATGTGAGGTTCCCCCTCCCCTCTCCTACCACCAGAGATGTCTCAGAGAAAGTGCTTATCATCAGCACAGTAGTGGGGAAAAAATGGGTTCTCATTTTCGCAGGTGACTTGATCGTGGTTGGTTGTCAGTGTGCTTTTTTTCATATTGGCTTGTTGCTACAGGGTCTGATGCTGGCAGATTACAACTCCGTAGCTAGTCATTTTCGATTTATTTGAACCTATTTCTCCAGTCTACTGAGCTTTCACTGGCTAGCATCAATTCAGACACATTGCAATTCTTCAGAATCTCTATCCCCATCAGATGGTTCGATCTGTGAGAAATTTAGCTACAGGCGTTTAGACAAAAAAGAAATATTGTGGCTAGGGAAGCATTTAAGTTAGAGGAGGCAGCCAGGGCTGTTTTATTACTTAGTCCTGTGTCACCTGTGATGACCCATGAGAGTGGAGAATATTGATCGCTTGTCACTCAAGGCATTCAGCAGATTGCATTGACAAAGCTTGGCAGGTCTCTAATAGCAGGGTTACTGGCCTTGGCTGCGGCCCAAGGGAAAACTCTGCAGGCCCTATTACTTGGCGGCCTTTAACTCTTATAGAATTGGGAGAGAACACTGACAAAAGCGAGGACATGATTTTACGGTTACAAATGATTTTTCTTGCTTGCTTTCTTCTCACCCTTTTTAATTTTTCTTTTCTTCTTTTCATTTCTATCTTACCTTCCCTCCCTGAACCCTGCCAGCCACTCCTTTCTTATTATAGATGATCATGGCAGTATTGTTTTTTCTGGATGAAAATCAGAGTGGATTGGAGAAAGCTTAGCAGGCCTAGCATGAGGCCTGAGTTATTCTCTTCTTTTAGGACAGCTTGTGCCTGACCACATTGTTTAGAATGTGCCTGTGGATATATATACAGTACTTGAACTTGATGTGTAGGCCATTCACAGCTGTTGTCCTCTAGTAGAATAAGAACTGCCACTTCATGACAGATGGGCTTCTCTCCTTCTCCATTCCCTGGTAGCCAGGCTTGGTTCAAGCCTTTGACCTTACATAGTCCCGAGGTTCAGCAGAAAGTAATGCGCTGACATCAGAGAGATAATGGCACTAGTGCAAAACAGGAATGATTCTAAATAAACAGTAGAGAGGATTCTATCTTTCCTAGACACTGCCTGATTTATCCACAGATTCAAATCACCACCATTAATGACATTTTCATTCCTAACATAGGTTGGCCTCCTGTTGGACACTGTTCTGTAATGAGCGTTTCTGCATGGCTGTCATTTGCTTTATGAAGCATTCTTTGTATTTGTATTTTCTGTGTATCTTTCATTTAAAAAACAATCATGTTTGTTATCTCCATTGTCTCTTTGAGGATGAGAAAGACAAATATTACCCCCATTTCAAAGAAGAGTAAGTTCTCCTAATCACAAGTGATTCAAATATTAGAGTTTTAATTCAATATTTCACTAAAATTTCTAGTCCTCTAGTAAATCAGATATAAGCAAAGATCATATGTCTATTTCAACCTCTAGGTGGGCTGGCCAGCTTGTTTGCTTTCTTCCCCTCCCCTCCCCTCTCCTCTCCTCCCCTCCCCTCCCCTCTCCTCCCCTCCCCTCCCCTCTTCTCTTTTTTTCTGTAGTCTTTTACTGGTCACCCCTTCACTTCCTCTTCCTTTGCAATGCTTTAGGCTGGCCAAAAGATTCTAGCCAGATGAACAGAAACAGAGGGGAGGAGAGCTTCTTAAGAGGCTAGTGGTCCAGGTGCAATGGCTCATGCCTGTAATCCCAGCACTTTGGGAGGCTGAGGTGGGTGGATCACCTGAGGTCAGGAGTTTGAGACCAGCCTGACCAACATGGTGAAACCCCATCTCTACTAAAAATACAGGAATTAGCTGGGCATGGTGGCACACGCCTGTAGTCCCATCTGTTCGGGAGGCTGAGGCAGGAGAATTACTTGAACCCAGGAGGTGGAGGTTGCAGTGAGCTGAGACCACACCACTGCACTCCAATCTGGGTGACAAAGCGAGATCCCATCTCAAAAAAAAGGGGGGGACGTTAAGGCCAGCCTCAAGTAGTGGACATGGGCTTTGCATTTATATTCCAACATTTTGCCACAGATGAGTTATGTATTATTAGTAGGATTCCTTAATCTCTCTGAGCCTTTATTTCTCCATTTATCAAATGGAAGGTAATATTGTTTACAAAGAAAAGTGAATTATGTGGTATATGGATTATTTCTCAATAAAAAATATGAATTGTGTAAAGTTTCCAGCATAGAAATGTCCTCCTTTCCTTCCTTCCTCCTTGTACAACTAAGGGCCCGCAAAGGCAGAATGAGAATTACCATCTAGGCCAATACTGGGGAAATAGGTGCTACTATTGGAGGCAGAAATGTGGAAGTACTGCAAACGAATGTGGACCTATTAATATTCTATAGCACTTGGAGCCACTTTGAATTAAAATACTTATCTGTGAAAGGTTTTATAATTTATATGACCTGAAATAATTTACACCTAATTAGATTTTGTCAACTGAATAATTCTGTCTCATGTTGCTTCCACAGAATAATTTAAGCAACTGCATTTTATTCTCAAAATAGCTGTAAATGTCAAATTAATTTTGTTGACATGATCAACATGTAGAAGAGCTACTTGGCAGAATTGTTTGTCAACTGAATATATTATGCATCCTTACAAAATATGTGGATTGATTATGGTTTAGCTGACTTCTGCAGTTTGTTGGTCTTCTGGAAAGAAGTCACAGGTGGTGGTTACAGATACCATTATGGCATTTCTGTTCATCTGGCTAATAACTTTTCGATATCTGGAAGTTTTCCTTCACTTTTCCTTGTATAGACTGTGTCTTTCCCTTGGGTGTTATCTTTTTTATCTGGGTGAGACTGGATCCCACGTAACTGTTTGGTGTTTAACAAACTGTTGGAGTATAACAAACTGTTTGGTGTTTGTTATACTCCTCATTAATTTCGTGGGGCTCTTAGTTGACACTGGCCACATAAAAGTTATTGTTGAGTCTCACCCTTTTTATTTTGGACCATTTCTTTCACTTGGGGAGCCTCTCTATCCCCCTCCTTAAAAACGCTATTTGAGGATTAGTGTCCTTGCAGTTTAGTTGTAGCTCACTCAAGTTACCCCATTTGTTCCAGAATCCCTTTTCCACTCCATTACCCCCTATCTTGTCTGGTCTTCTAGCTACTAAGGTTGAAGTCCTGTCATCTGCAGGTTTGGTAGAATCCAGTGCTTCCTAACCCTGTCTCATCATGGCACATGTGGAAAATGATACTATTGTACAGCACACTGAAGTAAATCAAGACCTTTTGCTGTGGAGATACCTGGCTCAGAGGCCATGAGCTGCCCTAAGTAGGAGGGAATACATGCATACTATCCCGTATGTTTTGGTGTAACCATTCCCCAAATTTGAACCAATCTTGGCAGGTATTAGAAATTTCCTTATTTGGTGATACATGAAATTTATCTCCTCTTTTGAGCTCAGCATTTCATGTACTTTAGGGACATTACTGAACTTTCCATGAAATCATTCCCATTTGTGTCTAGTCATTAGATAGTTCAGATTTCTACCTTGGATGCCTTGAAGTGATGACACCTTACCATTGCTCGTCTCTCTCCCAAGGGAATAAACCTGTATTTTGCTTTCAGCTTCTGCTTAGGGGAGCTGGCTCCATCCAGAACAATTCCCCTCCCACTGGACATCAAAAGATTGCTTTTCCATTGGCAACAAGTCTCAACATAGCTCAGAAACTGCTGTTGACTACTTGTCTCCTGTATAACAATAGTGGATCCATGGTATCCATAGGAGAGTGAATCAGTGTCTCCCTCTAGTTCAACCCACTCATTTAGATTTTTCATTTTAGACTCCATGGGAAGGATGTCCCAGTGCAGAGTTGACCTTTGTACCCCAGATTATGTTTCAGCTTTCTCTAATTTCTCTGCTAACCTGCTGTTGATGCCCCAAGCATGCCTTGTAGCTAAAGGCGCTCAACATTGAGTGTGCTCTATAAATATGTGAACTACATGTATTCTATGAAAACATAAACTACAAATACAAATATGTTAAAGTATACCATAGATTCATTACTAAAAGGCATTATGTATTCAGTATCCTTAATGTACAAATAATAAAAGAGATAGATATGAAACCCTGTGTCTAGAGCTAAAAATATACCTTGACAGTACAAATACACATGGCTAAAAGGCATTATCTCTTCAGTATCTCTAATGTACAAATAATGAAAAGGTCTGAATACTTCTGATTTTCATAATGGAGAAGGGAAATTGTAGAAACTGTGGACCAATTAGCTTGATGTCAGTTCAGAAAAGATTCTAGAAAATATTATTAATGAATGCTGTCTGGGAGATTAATAAAAGAAGTAGTCATCACTGGGAACCTGTGGAGGTTCACTTAAAATGTTATGCCATCTATATTCCTTCTTCTGCAGCAGGGATTGCCAAACCTTTTCTATACATAGCCAGATAGTAAATATTTTAGGTTTTTCAGGCCATACAGTCTCTGGTGCAGCTTCTCAACTCTGCCACTGTAGCAGGAAAGCAGCCATATAGGCAGTATGTAAACAGATGGATGTGGATGTGTTCTAATAAAATAACTTTATTTATAAAAACAGGCCTTAAAAACAAAACAAAACAAAACAAACCAACAACAAAAAAAAAACAGGCAGCAGGCTGATTTGGCCCATTGGCCATCGTTTACCAACTCTGCTTTAGAAGAATATCTTAGATAATGTGTACTTGATATATTCTATTCTTCTTTCTGATGGAAAATACTTTCTCCTTTTTTTGGCATAAAGAAATTTTATTTTCTTTGCTAGTAAAGAGTTGGCATAAAAAAGCATCGCATCAAAATCTTCATAGAGGACATGGAAAAGGCTCAAGTTAATAATAGTTTACAGTAAGTTCTCACTTAATGTTATCAGTCATTTCTTGGACACTGCTACCTTAAGCGAAATGACATATAATGAAACTAATCTCTTTTTCTCACCGACATTATAGTGAAAAGATGTTGAACAAACATTGGATAACAATGTTATCCAAGGACATACTGTACATCATTTCATTTAAAGTTGCAGTTTCGAAGAACCTATTGACTATGCTAAGTGCTGACTTACTGTAGTTAGGTAGAGTTATAGCAGGTTTAATAATTAGGAAACATGAAGAGTGGTCTGTGGTTGCAGGCCACAGGCTGTGTGCTCTTGATTCAGTGATGTCAACATTTTTATTAGTGACTTCACTGAGTCACTAATTGGAATTGAGTTGGAATTGACTTGTGGATCTAATGTGTGGATAGCCTGATGAAGAGAGAGATCACTTGCACTTTGGGTGATAGGAGTAAGATCCCAAAAGGCCTTAGGATAGCAGCTGAAATCTTTCAGGCTTAAATGTTGAAAAGAGATAGATGCAAAACCCTGTGTCTAGAGCTAAGAATGTATCTTGACAGTACAAATACAAATTGTGAAAACATAGTTAAATAGCAGCCTGTTTGAACAAAGCTAAGAGAGTATTTCAATTAGAGTGCATGCAGAGAAAGTTATCCAGATGGTTGAAGGGACTCAGAATCATGTCCTATTAGAAATGGTTGAAAGAAGTGTAGATATATAGCCTGGAGGGATATATGATAACTGTCTTCAATTATTTAAAGGGCTGTCATGTAGAAGAGGAATTAGACTTATTCTGGGGGGTCCTGAAGGACACAGGGGAGAGCAGTGGGTAGAAGATACAGGTAGATTCAATATATAAATAGGAACTTTCTAACAATTTGAGCTGTCCATAAGAGGGATGGGCATTATTTAGAGGATTTAAGTCACTGACAATATTGTAGACATCTGTTGCTGACCTTGCGGGGATGTTGTGAGAGAATGTTAACTTTGACTCATTATTGGATGGGATGGTTCTTATGGTCACTAACAATTCTGAGAGTGCATAAAAGGTAGGCCCAGGGAGAATGTGCTGCGCCCTATGTCCCAGTAGTTGGCAAAGTCCAAGCCCAGATGTTTTGAGTCTCCTGCCTTGTTTATATGGTTGAAATGCTGACTTTACACAGTGTTCCATGTGTGTATCTGTACCTGTCATCTTTATGTGATTGGCTAGAGACGCTGTCATGTTCACTTTTGTAATCTCACAAAGCTTAAGAGCAAAGTAAGTGTTCGTTGATCTAAAGTGAATTAAAGAACAACTGAGACACATCTAAATACTGTTTTTTTACTGATCCTGGTTTCACAATGAAAATATTTGGAAGTTGATCAGAAATTATACCTGGGAATTCCTAGTAGAATGGTGATGTAGATGGAACAGCTCTCTGCCTTTGTTTCTCTCTGTGGTACACACACAAATGCCAACACTTCACCAAGAGTGGAAGCCGTCAGGCTGCACTCTCTGACCAGGATTGTTTTACCCCTTCTGGATGGCAATACGTCGCTCCCTTTTTTTTTCATGGCCTCCTGTGCATACCTCCCTGCTAAATTAAACTCCAGACCCTTGCATGTCTGGAATATATTTTCCAGTCTTCTGAATACTACCACCCTAAAGTAGTCGTTTGCTGTCATCATAATTTTGGAAGATTTGATGTTCATATTTACAGTGGATATGCTGGTCTCATTCTTGGATGTTTTGTACATAGGCAAGTGGTCAGGTATCCTGGCCTATTTATCACCATATTCTGCATGGCCTGTACTCAGGGTCAGGCATATGGTAGGAGGTCAGTGAATGTTTGTTTGTGTTAGTAGGACTCCGGTTTAGTCCTTACAGTAGTCCCTGTTATCCATGTTGGTATGTTCCAAGACACCCAGTGGATACCTGAAACTGTGGACAGTACCAACCCCTGTCCATACTGTTTTTTTGATATGATAACCAAGACAGCTACTAAGTGACTAACAGGTAGGCAGCATATACACCATGCTGGACAAAGAAATGATTCCCATCCTGGGTGGACAGATCAGGACAATATGGGATTTCATCATGCAGTTCAAAGTACTGCCTAATTTAAAATGTATTGATGAATTGTTTATTTCCAGAGTTTTCCATTTAATATTTTTGGACTGTGGTTGCTCATGGGCAACTGAAACTACAGATAAGGGGTACTGCTGTACTCCTGTTTCAAACTAATTAAGTAAAGTTTCTTTGTTCATAAAGGCAGTATTTTCTTTCTCTTTTGTGCCTACCATGGTCTACCTACCTCATGTCTTCGTTTTCTGTGCCATTTTCTTGCTGTGTTTTAATAGGATAATGGTTTATTAGGATAAAAGAAGGGCCAAGGTATAGTAATTGAATGTCCTCCCCTATCAATCCCCCTAACCCGTGAAGGGAGAAAGGAAGGAGAATGTGGGGTAGAGGGGAGGGAAGAAAGGAAATGGTGGAGAAAGTAGAGAATGAGAGAAGCATCCTGTTTCATACTGAGAAGACTTTGGTATTGAAGAATTTTGACTTTGTTATTGCCATATAACTTGTGTGTTGCTCTGTTTAAATTCTTGTTAGAAAATAAAGTAACTATTACTGTCAAGACTATATCTTTGCTTTTTTCTCCCTCAGTTTCTTGTCTTGATCGATAGAAAACATAGAATAATGGTGCCAGGGTTAACTTTGCCTGAACAATAGTTCTGTTTGCCAGCCCTGCTGCAGATTGATAACCATCAAGGGAGGGATAGCCCAGTCATAAATGACCTTGTGGCCTGCATATCTTTATGTCCCCCTTACACACCAGTGGGAAGAACCCAAATACCATCTGCCAATGACAGTGAGGCAGGAACTTCACTTTTGTGACAAAAGAATTGTACTTTGCTATGCTGGAACTGGCTCGTTAACCGTTCATAAGAACCAGTTAAGTTTTCAAGAATTTTGTGAGCTGGTTTTTTAATAAAACCTTTATTAGAAGTTTAAGTTATATGAAAAAAATAATTAGGTGGGCATGGTGGCAGGCTCCTGTAATCCCAGCTACTTGGGAGGCTGAGGCAGAATTACTTAAACCCAGGAGATGGAGGTTGCAGTGAGGTGAGATGGTACCACTGCACTCCAGTCTGGGCAACAGACCAAGACTCTATCTCAAAAAAAAATGTTATGTAAACTTACCTGTTCTTTTAATATAATTTACTTAATTGTAGTCAATATTCAAAATTCATCACTTCCTCATTAGTTGCTACATTTTACTAATATCCATGACCTTGAGGTTATTTACATCTGGTATATGGTAGAAATACTACAAAATGATATGTTATTGAGCCTCTTTTTCTAACTCTGCATTCAGTGACATCACTTTAGTAGCCATGGGGGAAGTATTTACACCATAGAAATTGGTAAACAGGATGCCTTATTTTGTTTCGTTCTGCTATAACAGAACACCACAAACTGAGTAATTTGTAAGCAATAGAAGTTTATTTGGCTTATGGTTCTGGAGACTGGGAAGTTCAAGATCAAGGGGCCACATCTGGTGAGGACCTTCTTGCTGTATCACAGTGTGGCAGAAGACATCACATGGTGAGAGAACATGATCAGCATTAACCCATTCATGAGGGTGGAGCCCTCTTGACGTAAACATCTCCCACTATGTTCCATCTCCCAACACTGTTGCGCTGGGGATTAAGTTTCCAACACATGCTTTTGGGGGGACACATTCAAACCATAGCACTGTACAAATCCAAATTTGGTCATTTGTTTTGTTGATTGTCTACACTTAAAAGAATGATAGAGGAAATGTTATTAATACAGATTAAATTTAAGAGTATGTTGTATCTGCATCCATTACATTGTGGATAGCAAAACAATTAAGAGAATATCTTCTTGTATTTAAAAACTGTTTCCAACTCAACAAAGAAGTTACTCATGTCCTCAATGAAGGAAACTATACATGTCATTCACGTCTTAGGTGTTCCACTTTCATTTTACTGGTGCAAAAACATCAACCAGGTTTTGCAGAACTACAGTCATTTTTCAGATACAACCATAGGTTGGCTGTAGATATAAGAATTGCACAGATTTTAACAGAAGCATTCTGTGAATGTTAATTTTCCCATTTGGTTGGAATTCACAATAAAGTTTAGCATGTACTTTGTTATTATTTGTAAATTGCTTGCTATACATTATTTCAGTAACATTTATAATAAATAGATGTGCATCTATACATACATACTTCTTTTCCCAAGGAGCTGGTTGTTAAGTATTTCCAACACACCACTGTTTACAATCCAAATGAGAATTTAGCTGTGTGTCTTAGGATAGTGATGATGATGTGTAAATGGTGAGATTTTTGCCTTCATCATAGCAAAAGGCTCAAATGCAATATAGGAAGGGAACCTTTCTGATTATGGAATATGAAGTCAGGATTTTACATGCCACCAACTGTCAAACACTTAAAGGACAAAGTGTTTGAAATTTTAAAGCATGCCTACTCTATTTAAAAGAACATTAGAGGGTGTTGAAAAGAGGTGATAAATATCATTAGGACCTCAGCAAGGCTTTGGAACCCAACACATTGAAAGATAATTGAGTGAAGAGGATCTCTGGACACAAAGCAGGCAATTTAGTTATCCAAAGCATTTATGTCAAGCAGCAAATGCTTGAGGATTTATCTATTTTTGGTTTTCTCTCAGAGCTTAATCCATGAGGAGTACAGAGTGGTGGTAGGGTGGAGGTTAGCCTTTATTTTACATTGCTCTGAGAAGCGTTGCAATAATGGGAGAAATTTGGTGTCCTAGAAACATTATTATTATAAATGAAAAATCTTGAAATATGAGGAAAGTAAATTTTTAAAAACTGGGATTAGAAACTCAGAACAAAATGAGCTGGGCGCGCTGGCCCGTGTCTGTAATCCCAGCACTCTGGGAGTCTGAGCAGGGCGCATTACTTGAGGTCAGGAGTTTGAGACCAGCCTAGCCAACATGTTGAAACTCCGTCTCTACAAAAATACAAAAAAATCAGCTGGGTGTGGTGGTGGGTGCCTGTAATCCCAGCTGCTCAGGAGGCTGAGTCAGGAGAATCACTTGAACCTGAGAGGCGGAGGTTGCAGTGAGCCAAGATCATGCCAGTGTACTCCAGCCTGGGCGACAGAGCAAGACTCCATCTCAAAAAAGAAAGAAAGAAAAAAAAGAAACTGAGAACAAAATGGTCTTTTGCCTCTTTCTGTTTAATCAAATAGACTCATGCAAAACTATATTTTTGTGTGAGATTTTTGGTTAATAAGAAGTTGTATTTCCATTCATCAGTTAGACTCAGTGTGGAGGAATGTTTTGTTTAACCTATTTTAACTAGAAACAAAATGTATTTGCAGATGTTCATAGGTAGAATTATAAGGTGATCTAATAACTTTGAAGGTTACTTTCAGCAAATGGAAAACAGAATTTTGTTAGTGGAATGGCAAATGTGAAGAATGAAAAATCCAGTTGATGCCAGTTAACATTAACTTTTAGGAAAGAAAAAATGGTAGATTTTTCTGTGAAGAGAGGGAGAGAGTGTGTGTGTCTGTGTGTGTGTTTAAAATTTAGCTCATCTGGTTCTGTGTTGTGTGTTTTCTCTGTGTGTGTTTGAAGGGGGACATATTATGAACGTTATGGTTCCCTACCTCTATGATCCATTCCAAAAATAATTTTATTATTCCTAAGAATGACTAAGAATGTAACTATGGAAATAAAATGACTTTTCAATCCTTTGTTGACTATGTGCCTAAAATGTTGATTTGCTAAAACCTGGTACTTCCAAATTAAATTTTATGGTATATGGATGATTTATTGTAATCTCCTGCAAGGAAATTCATCTTAAAAACTTTTTCAAAATCATCCTAAGTTTGGGAGAGGAGAGCATTTCTAATTCAAAGCAGGAGTCAGGCTAAGATCACATGTCTCCCTAGAGGAAACAGGGGAGGTTTTACTTGTTGCATATGTTTTTAAAATATTTATAGTTACAGCTGGACTTTTAGTACTTTACTTCTGGTTTTAATGATGGAATTCCCAAAGGGCTAAAATTGTTCCAAATGTCTGAACTGTGTCTGAAGTTCAAGAACAGTATATGGTTGGTCTAAAGACTTTAATCCTAGTTGGAAACTTTGAATGAGAAACCTGGCCTTTTAGTCTTGTGTTTCTTGAACTTTCTGTTAACAGAATATCTCCTTGCCTTTTATGTAGCCCTTAACTAGCTGCAGACTGACTTGGTCTTCTCTAGTAAAACATTTTCTATATAAGGTCACCAGTAAATTTCTTTCTGTTAACAAAGTACCTTCTTGCCTCCTATTCAGCCCTTAACTATTTGTGGACTGACTTGGTCTTCTCTACTACAGCATTTTCTATATAAGGTCACCACTAAATTTGTAAGTCGTAAAATTAAGTGATTTTTCTTATTCCTCATCTATCCAGTCAAGAGTCAGCAGTCGTTTTATTTAGTACCTACTGTGTGACTTGGTGCTAGAGATTCGTTAGTAAACAAAACAGGAATATTCGTTTACAATGTGGAGCTTTCAATGTTCTGACCCTGTTGACCTTCCTTCTTCGAATTTCATGAACTCGCTTACTTCTGGTTAGTGAAATCACTGATGGTTCTTTTAATGCTGATTCCTCCCCCCATGATTGTACTCAGGGCCCTCTCTTTCCCTGATGATTGATTTTCTTTTTCTTTTTTTTTTTTTTTTTTGAGACGGAGTCTCGCTCTGTCACCCAGGCTGCAGTGCAGTGGCCGGATCTCAGCTCACTGCAAGCTCCGCCTCCCAGGTTCACGCCATTCTCCTGCCTCAGCCTCCCGAGTAGCTGGGACTACAGGCGCCCGCCACCTCGCCCGGCCAGTTTTTTGTATTTTTTAGTAGAGACGGGGTTTCACCGTGTTAGCCAGGATGGTCTCGATCTCCTGACGTCGTGATCCACCCGTCTCGGCCTCCCAAAGTGCTGGGATTACAGGCTTGAGCCACCGCGCCCGGCCTTGATTGATTTTCTTGATACTTCGTGGGTGATTTCATATGGCTAAGACTTTCAGGTTGTCATCTGCCCATACACAGAAGAAGTCCTGAGGGAACCCACGAGTTTCCTCTCACTGCTTCTATGCTGTGTAGACACCTTCTCCAGTTAGAAAACCATCACTAAGGAGCTTCCATGATCATGGTGGAGGCGGCAAGTAGTGTGTATTTTGTAGGGAGGAGGCAGCGAGGACAAGTTGCCTCTATCCACTTTAGCCAGAAGATTAGTACTGATTTCTAAAACTTTCAAATTTGTCTTTAAAAAAATTGCACCCATATAGCATATACATTTAGTTGTATGCACACACACACTCACATAAACTTCTTCGTATACAGTGATTTAGTATAATCATAGGACGATTGTATTTTCCTTTTGTTTGTAACAACTTTATTGAGATATAATTGGCATATAATGAACTGATCATGTTTAAACTATACAACTTGATAAGTTTTGACATGCATACACCTATAGAACCTACACAATCAAGGTAATGAACAGGCCAGGTGTGATGGCTTACACCTGTAATCCCAGCATTTTGGAAGGCTGAGGAAACAGAATCACTTGAGCCCAGAAGTTCAAAATGAGCCTGGGCAACACTGGAGAACTCTCTCACCACAAAAAAATTAAAAATTAACTGGGTATGTTGGTTCGTATCTGTAGTCCCAGCTACTCAGGAGGCTGAGGTGGGAAGATTGCTTGAGCCCAGGAGGTCAAGACTGCAGTAAGCCGTGATGATGACACCATATTTTAGCTTGGGTGACAGAGTGACATTCCATCTCAAAGAAAAAAATGAACGTATCCATCACTCCCAAAAGTTTCCTCCTGTCTCTTTGTGATTCCTTTCTCGCCCACCTCCCTTCTGTCTCCACCCCAGCTTATTCCCTAGCAAGAAAAAAAAAAAAAAGCAAAAACAAATTAATTGGTTTTTGTCACTATAAAGTTGTATACATTTTTCTAGAATTGCATATAAATAGCATCACATAGCACATACTGTTTGTACTGTTTTTTTGTGTGTGTGGGGTCTGGCTTCTTTCACTCACATTATGCTTATCCACATTATGCTGTATATAATATTCCTCAGTATTCAATTTATGGATATACCATAGTGTGTTTATACGTTGGACTGTTTTCAGTTTTTGTTATTATGTATAATGCAGCTATGAACATTTGTGTAACATTACAATGTACATTCTTTTGGACAAATAGCTAGTAGTGGAATGGCTGGATAATTTACTAGGTATTTGCTAAATGTTCTAAGAAACTGCCAAACAATGATCAACGTGGTTGTACCATTTTATATGCTCACCAGCAGTGTGTAAGAGTCCCACTGTTTCCATATCCTCTCCAATACTTGTTATGGGCAGTCTTTTCCATTTTCATCATCCTAATAGGTGTATAGCGGTATCTTACTGTCGTCTTGAATTGTATTTCCTTAATGAATAATCATGTTGAACACCTTTTCACGCGTTGATTTGTCATCTATATATCTTCTTTGGTGAACTGTTTCCAAAACCTTTTGCCAATTTTTAAAACTTGCATTTTTTTCTTGAGTGTTGAGTTCTTTATTCTGTATACAAGACCTTTATCGGATATATGATATACAATTATTTGCTCCCAGTGTGGTGTTTGTCTTTTTATTCTCCTAACAGCGTCTTACAAGAGAAGAGGTTTCAAGGTTTTCTTTAATTTTTTTTTTAATTTTTAGAGATAGGATCTTGCTCTGTCATCCAGGCTGGAGTGCAGTGGCATGGTTATAGCTCACTGTAACCTTGAACTCCTGGGCTTCAGCCATCCTCCCACCTTGGCCTCCTGACTACATAGGATTACAGGCACGAACTACCCACCCAGCTAATTTTTTAAAAACTTTTTTGTAGAGATAGGTTTTCACTGTGTTGCCTAGGCTGTTCTCAAACTTCTGAGCTCAAGCAGTCTTCCTGCCTCAGTTTCCCAAAGCAAAGGTTTCAAATGGTGGTGAATATAATCTATCAACTTCTTTTTATGGGTCATCCTTTTGGTGTCATATTTAAGAAATTATTTATATACCAAGGATACAAGTTTTTCTCTTATGCCTTTGCTCTGGAAGAGTTACAGTTTTAACGTTTACATTTATGTCTGTGATCCATTTTGAGTTAATTTTTGTATATGAAAGGAGACATATAGTGAATTCATTTATTTTTGCATACTTTTTTTTTTTTTTTTTTGAGACAGAATCTCGCTCTGTTGCCCAGGCTGGAGTGCAGTGGCACAATCTTGGCTTACTGCAGCCTCTGCCCCTGAGTTCAAGCAATTCTCCCTGCCTCAGCCTCCTGAGTAGCTGGAATTACAGGTGGCCGCTACCACACTCAGCTAAGTTTTGTATTTTTTAGTAGAGACAGGGTTTCACCATGTTAGCCAGGCTGGTCTTGAACTCCTGACCTCAGGTGATCCACCTGCCTCGCCATCCCAAAGAGCTAGGATTACAGGCGTGAGCCATCGTGCCCAGCTTATTTTTGCTACTTCTATACAGTTGTTCCAGCACCATTTGTTAAAATGACTGTCCTTTCTTCAGTGAATTACCTTTGCATCTTTGTCAAAAATCAGTTGTCTATTTATGTGTAGGTCTAATTTTGTTCTTTTTTACTGATCAATTTGTCTGTCTTGAGGTTGCCAACCCAAGGCCCATGGGCCAAGAAAAGCTCACAGCCTGTCTTTGTATCGCCTGTTATATAAGACTGCTTTTTTCTGTTTCTTAAGGGTTGTATAAAAAAAAATTAAAGCAAATGTGACAGAAAACATATGTATCCTGCAAAGCCTAAAATATTTACTATCTGAATCTTCTCAGAAAATTTCTAAACTTCACCTATCTTGACACCAATACCACGTCTTGATTACTGTAGTTTTATAATCGATTAAAATCAGGTAATGTTAGTCTTCCAACCTAGTTTTTCCTTTTCAGAGTTGTTTTGGCTATTCTTGGCCCTTTGCATTTCTGTATGAATTTTAGAATCACTTTGTAAATGTAAATTTATTCTAAAAGACCTGCTGGGATTTTTATTCAGATTGTATTAAATCTGTAGACGAATTTGAAAAAAATTGATATCTTAGCAATATTGAGTCTTTTAACTCATAAACAAAGTGTGTTTCTTTATTTCTTTAGATTTTCTTTAATTTCTCTCAGAAAAGTTTTGCAGTGGCTGGGTGCAATGGTTCATGCCTGTAATCCTAACACTTTGGGAGGCCGAGGCAGGTGGATCACCTGAGGTCAGGAGTTCAAGACCAGCCTGGCCAACATGGTGAAACCCATTCTCTACTAAAATACAAAATTTAGCTATAATGGCAGGTGCCTGTAATCCCAGCTAGTTGGGAGGCTGAGATGGGAGAATCGCTTGAACCCGGGAAACAGTTGCAGTGAGCCGAGATCGTGCCACTGGACTCCAGTCTGGGCAGCTGGTTGAGACTCTGTCTCAAAAAAAAAAAGAGTTTTGCAGTTTTCAGGTTACAAGTATTTGACAACCTTTGTCAGATTTATCATTATGTATTTTTGAAGCTGTTGTAAATGGCATTGTTTTATAAATTTTAATTTCTAATTATTCCTTGCTGATATGTAAATATACAGTTAACTTTGTATGTTTATCATATATTCTGTAATATTGGTAAACTTACTTAGTGTTAATGGCTCTTTTGTGAATTTATTTGTATTGTATATATAGTTGATAATGTCAAAGAAGAGTAAATATAATTTTCCTTTTTTTTTTTTTAATCTGGATGCTTTAATTTCTCTTCTTGTATTATGGCCCTGGCTGCAATCTCTAGTATAATGTTGAATGGAAGTGGTGAGAGTGTACATGCTTCTTCATTTTAACTCATATTATGGGGAAGCATTTCATGATCTTCCATTATTTATGATGTTATCTGTAGGTTTTCTGCACATACCTTTATCAGTTTAAAGAAGTTCCTTTCTATTTCATGTTTGCTGAAAGTTTTAATCAGGAATGGATGTTGGTTTTTTATCAAATGCTATTTATTAATCCATTGAAATTCTCATTTTTTTTCTTGTTTAATTTGTTAATATGACAAATTTAACTGATTTTCAAATGTTAAACTGACCTTTTATTTTTGGGATAAGCATCAATCTATCATGATGTACTTTTATAAAAGTATATTAAAACTTATTCATATATATATATAGTTAAACTCAATTAGTCTGTCATTTTCTTTTTCTTTTTCTTTTTTCTTTTTTTGAGACAGTCTCACTCTTGTAGCCCAGGCTGGAGTGCAATGGCATGATCTCGGCTCACGGCAATCTCCGCCTCCCAGGTTCAAGCAATTCTCCTGCCTCAGCCTCCTGAGTAGCTGGGATTACAGGTGCCCACCACCTTGCCTGGCTAATTTTTTGTGGTTTTGGTAGAGACGGCGTTTTACCATGTTAGCCAGGATGATCTCGATCTCTTGACCTTGTGATCTACCCACCTCGAACTCCCAGGGCTTACAGGCGTGAGCCACTATACCTGGCTTATTCTGTCATTTTCTTTCATTGTCTTTGGTTTCCATATCAGGGTAATTCTGACATTATAGAATATATTGGGAAGTGTTCCCTTCTCTCCAATTTTTTGAAGGAGTTTGTATAGAATTTGTATTATTGTTTCCTTAAATGTTTGGTAGGATTTATTAGCGAAGCCCTTGGGCCTGGAGTTTTCTTTATGGGAAATTTTAAACTCCAAATTCAATTTTTTTAATTGACAAAGGGCTTTTCAGGTTTTTTATTTTTTCTTAAGTAATATTTGGTAGTTTGTATCTTTTGTGGGATTTATTATTTCTTTAATATTTTGAAAATCTGTAGTGTTGTCACCTTTCTTATTCTTGATAGTGACAATTCATGTCTTTTTTTTTTTTTTCCCAGGTCAGTGTGGCTAGAGGTCTAGAAGTTTTATTGGTTTTCTCAAAGAACTAACTTTTGGTTTAATTCATATTCTTTTTGCTTGTTTGTTTTGTTTTTGAGATGGAGTCTCGCTCTGTTGCCTAGGCTGGAGTGCAGATCTCGGATCACTGCAAGCTCCACCTCCCGGGTTCACGCCGTTCTCCTGCCTCAGCCTCCCAAGTAGCTGGGACTACAGGTGCCCATCACCACACCCTGCTGATTTTTTGTATTTTTAGTGGAGATGGGGTTTCACCATGGTAGTCAGGATGGTCTTGATCTCCTGACCTCGTGATCCGCCCACCTTGGCCTCCCAAAGTGCTGGGATTACAGGCGTGAGCCACCGCACCCGGCCACAGGTTTCATTCATATTCTTTATTGCCTTTCAGTTTTCTATTTCTTTGGTTTCTACTCTTACTGTTATTATTTACTTTATTCTACTTACTTTTGCTTCCTTTTTTTTTTTTTTTTTTTAGTTTCTTATGGTGGAAGCTGAAGGCATTGATCTGAGACTCACCTTGTTTGTTTTTTTGTTTTGTTTCATTTTGTTTTGTTTTGTTTTAAGGATGAAGTCTTGCTCTTGTCCCCCGAGCTGGCGTGCAATGGTGCAATCTCGGCTCACTGCAACCTCCGCCTCCTGGATTCAAGCAATTCTCCTGCCTCAGCCTCCCAAGTAGCTGGGATTACAGGAGCCTGCCACCACGCCCAGCTAATTTTTGTATTTTTAGTAGAGACGAGGTTTCACCATGTTGGCCAGGCATGAGCCACCGTGCCTGGCCGAGACCCATCTTGTTTTCTAATACAGTTTAATGCTATTTCTACTTCAAGTATTATACTATTTTAGGTTCATTTCACACATTTTGATATGCTGTGTTCTCATTTTTATCCAGATCAAAATGCTTTCTAATTTTTCTTTACGTTTTCTGAGACTTGCTTTGTGGCTCAGACTATGGTCTATCTTTGTAAATATTCCATGTGTGCTTGAAAACAATGTGTATTCTGCTGTCATTGGTCTGAATGTTCTATAAATGTCAATTATGCGTAATAGTATTTTTTAAGTCTTATATCCTTCTCCATTGTCTATTTATTAATATTTGTTCTTTCAATTATTAAGAAAGGGGCATTGAAGTTTCCAACTAATGTTTGTTCTATCAATTATTAAGAACGGAGCATTGAAATCTCCTACTGTAGTTGTAGATTTTTTTATTTCTCCTCCGAGTTCTATCAGTTTTTGCTTCACTTATTTTGAAGCTTTTTTATTAGGACATTTAAGATTGTTGTATTCTTTTCATGAATTGACTATTATTATAAAATATTCTTTGTTCTGAAATATATTTTGTCTGCTATTGATACAGCTATTGCAGCTCACTTTTGATTAGTGTCTTTTTTCATTCCTTTGCATTTAACCTATTTGTGTCCTTATATTTAGAGTCCATTTTTTTTTAAGAGAACATGTTTTTGGGTATTTAGGTCTTTATAATTCTTTTTATTGTGTCTTAATCTTTTGCCTTTTTAATTGTTGATATTTAGACTGTTTATATACGTTGTGATTGTTGATATGGTTAGGTTTATATATTTTATCTTATTTTTTCCTATGTTCATATTTATTCTTTATTTACTTTTCCACATTTTGTGCTTTTTAAAAATCAGTTGAGTATTTTAAGGCCGGGAGCAGTGACTCATGCCTGTAATCCCAGCACTTTGGGAGGCCGAGGTGGGTAGCTCACTTGAGGTCAGAAGTTCAAGGCCGGCCTATCCAACATGGCGAAACCCTGTCTACTAAAAATACAAAAATTAGCTGGGTGTGGTGGCAGGCGCCTGTAGTCCCAGCTACTCAGGAGGCTGAGGCAGGAGAATTGCTTGAGCCCTGGAGGTGGAGGTTACAGTGAGCCGAGATCGCACTATTGCACTCCAGCCTGGGCAAGACAAAGAGAGACTGTTTCAAAAACAAATAAATAAATGAATGAATTTAAAAATAATAATAAAATAAAAATCAACTATTTTTAATGATTCCATTTTGTCTCCTTTCTTGGCTTATTAGCTGTAACTCTTCGTTTTTTGGTTTTAATTGTTGCTTTTGGGGTTATACCATATCTTCAACTTCTACCTTCAAGTGATACTGCCCATTCATATATACTGTAAGAATCTTACAAGTGTATACTTTTGTTTCAACTCTCTCTTCTTGTCACACAATTCTACTTTTATATATGTTCTAAAGTCTATACTATATTGTTATTGGTTTTTAATTAGTTAATTGTCTTTTTGAAGAAACTTATATAATTTTTTTTTTTCTTGAGACGGAATCTTGCTCTGTCACCCAGGCTGGAGTGCAGTGGCGTGATCTCAGCTCACTGCTATCTTTGCCTCCTGGTTTCAAGCAATTCTTCTGCTTCAGCCTCCCGAGTATCTGGGATTACAGGTGCACACCACCATGCCCGGCTAAATTTTGTATTTTTAGTAGAGACAGAGTTTCACCATAATGGCCAGGCTGCTAGCTGTGCTACAATTTCTGGTGCTCTTCATTCTTCTTTACATAGATGCATTTCTATGTATTACCATTTGCCTTCTTCCTAAAGGTTATCCTTTAACATTTCTTTCTTTCTTTTTTTTTTCTTCTTTTTGAGACAGACTCTTGGTCACCCAGGCTGGAGCGCAGTGGCATGATCTCAGCTCACTGTTGCCTTCGCCTCCTGGGTTCAAGCAATTCTCCTGCCTTAGCCTCCTGAATAGCTGGGACTACAGATGCGCAACACCATGCCTGGCTAATTTTTGTATTTTTAGTAGAGATGGGGTTTCACCATGATGGCCAGGCTGGTCTAGAAATCCTGCCCTCAAGTAATCTGCCGGCCTTGGCCTCCCAAAGTGCTAGTATTACAGGCATGAGCCACTGTGCCCAGCCTAACATTTCTTGAAGTACTGGCCTACTGGTGATTAATTCTTTCAGCTTTTGTATATCTGAAAACATCTTCATTTTACTTTAATTTTTAAAAGACATGTTAGTTGTGCATAGAATTAGCGGTTGATACTTTCTTTCTCCTCCTCCCAGTACTGTAAAAATGTTTCACAGTCTTTGCAATTGCACTTTTTAAATGAGAAAATTATGTATCATTCTAATATTTACCCTCTGTATATAACCTGTCATTTTTCCCCTGGATGCTCTTAAGAATTTCTCTTATCACTAGTATTGAGCACTTTGTTTATGATCTGCATTGGTGTACTTTTCTTTATGTTTCTTGTGCTTAGGGTTCTTTGAGCCTTTAGATTTGTGGTTTTATAGCTTTCATCAAATTTAGAAAATGTTTTATCCTCATAGGACTTCTCTGATTCTCCTCAGCTAGTAATTTCTTTACCTAATGGACCCATTTAAAAAATACACTCCAGGTCCTAATAAATTTTTTTAATGGGTCATATAAAAGTTACTACCAGGAATCTGATGTTTATAGTGACAAAATCAAGTCTTGACACTTGGAAAAGAACATTGTCTGTTTTCACTTTTAAACTCTGGGATTGCTAAGGTTTTCAAGGAAGCCAGGTACTAAAACCTCTGCTGTTACAGTCACATGTTCTTCTTTTTGGCTTTCCTACCTCCTGAGATTCTTGGCAGATAGGTGAGGGATAAGTGCTTCATAAGCCTGAAATGGTGGCCCTTCTGGGTCCTGTGGTGATCATCTGAGCACCTACTTTTCAATTCTGAGTTAGTACTGAGATTCCTGAAGTTCTGTCTAAATTTTCCCAATGTTGGATTTATATGCCAACATGTAGGAATATAAAATTTACTGCTAAGATGATAGGTGTTCACTTTGTTCCAATCCTATAATTTGCTGTGGTGACATACAAGGGAAAGAGAAGAGCCTTAAATATTTGACTGCTAGCTATCAAGTAGGGGGGATTATTCTCTTAATCTCATTTACATTTTCTTGTAGCTATAGCAAAGTTTGACAGGCAAGCGTCATATCCCCCAAATTATATTAGTGTGCCAGTTACAGGTCTGTGACTAAGGAGGCGGCTGTTTAAAAAACATAATCTCACCAGTACATTTTTATTCTCTTCCTTTTTAATAAACCAGCTTTGACAGATGAAAAGGAATCTGTGCTGTAGCTCAGATTTCTCATGTTAGGCATATTTTAGCCATAAACTTAATTATCACAGGAATTTTCAGATGACTCCAAGTTTTTCTGCACTTGGTATCAGAGGATACCAAGTCCTATTTTCGAGCTGATAAAATCCTCCTTCTGAAAGCATTTGTTTATTATATTACAGCTTCACATGAGCTGAGCTCTATCCTGACCCCGTGTTAAGTGTCTGTGGTAGATTTCATTACATCCATATACTGGAAGTCCTGCCAATACACTGGCAGCAAAATCCTAGTGGAAAATAAATGGCAATAAAAAAGAGAAATGATAGCCTGTGTGAGTGGTGAGGAGCACAGCTTTATTGAGACTGGACAACCCCAGAGTAGTGACTTGGCATGCAGACATGAGCTTAAGAGAGTGTGAGTGAAAGCTGATATTGGAATAACGACTCTGTGGCACAGACATGGGAATAATTTAATTAATTGCACTGAAATTTCTTTGATGAATAGTTATGTGGTGATAAGCATGAGGTCGAACAGCAGAATGAGTCTCAGCTTTTTAATGGGCCAGCACAGCTGCAGTTTTGGATGCCTTCCCACTTTATTTCTGCCTGCAGCTCTCCACCGCTTTATTCATCGACATCTCAGCTAGGAGCACCACTCGTGGGGCCCCCTCTCCATGTCGGCAGAGCTGAGGGGCAAGTACATTTGGCCATGGGAAGCAGGCTGGTGACTGCTTTGAAATGAAAACCAGATCAAATGAAAATTGTAGGATGGCATCCTTATGATGCCTGCACCTCTCCTCCTCCCCAAATCTCTAGGATGCTTTTACAGAGTCTTTGCTGCTAAGTTGTATAAAGAGTTCAATAAAAATTTCTTGTCTCTGGAGAAACAGTCATGTCTTTGTTGTCAGAGAGCTGGAGGGAAATGAGCAATGCAGCCCAGCTGGAGCACCAACATTAATCCCATGATTCGTAGCCCGTATTTTCAGACAGATCAATTACTTATGGCTGTAACCAATCTCTCATCGTTTTCTTGCTGTGCAGGGCTCCTTTTCCAGACTTGGCAGCTGACATAACCTTCCAACTTGATAGGACTTCAGCTGCAAATCTCTTCAGGTCTGCTGCCTCCATTCATCGTGGTTATACAAATGAATTGTTAAATAAAAATCAAAAGTAAAAAATTATGGGTGGTAATCTCTGCCTGGCTCGGTAATACCCGTGGGCCTAGGCAACATCTTCAGTTGGATTTTTAAAAAACAAGATGGATGATTCGCTTGTCTGACTTCCTTCACTTTTATGGACAGGCTTTGCATGAGAGAAAAGCCCTCTCTAGAGAGAAGAAATTATCCACAGTGGATGCATTTCTTATCAATTTATAAGTTGAAAGATTAACTCAGAAGTGGAGAGAAAGGAGATTATGAGGAGACACGAAGGGCACGTACAGGTGAGCTGTGTCTAATGCATTTCACACTGAGTGAGTCACCCCTTTTCAGCTGCTAGGCTGCCTGGGCTTAAGGCCAGGAGATTCTGTATCAAAAAGAAATGACCCTTGCTAACACACAGGTGTCATGGAACATGTAAGCTGTTTATAGAGTATGTCACTGTGTGAATGTAGAACTTGTGTGAAGGATCTAAACCCATAGCCTTTGAAGTATTTACCCAGAATTTATTTAGTGTTTTCAAGTTATAACTATTCCTTGTGTGTATTGAACCCTTCACAGCTATGTCAGGCCAGCTAAGCCTTCCTGGAAGAGGTACTTAGGGGCCAGATAAAGCAAATTAGAGAATCTCTTTGTGATTTGACTCACTTTAGATGCACAGATGCTCATCTGTTAGGAAAGCATGTATTGACTCTCTTTGTGCCCTTTTCTTTCATTGTCCCTCCATCATTTCCATCTCTCTAATGAATAGTCCTTTGAGGACTTTCCCATTTTCCCCATAATAACCAACTATGAAAATTTGCAGGAAGCAAAAAGGAAAATGTGGACATCTAGAGAAGATAAATGGTTTTATGTTTAACCTAGGGGGAATTATGTATGTATTTATATATATTTGTGTATGTGCCCTGCATGCTTGTTGCATTTTGCTGTATGCTTTGGAATCCTTTGCCTACATGGAACCCATTAGTGGTGTCCTTCTGGGACAGGTATTCATGAACTCTGTTAACAATTAAGGAAGTAAGTTCCTGCTGCTACAGGCTGACAGGCACAGTTTCCCCTAGGGCTTGTACTGCTTTGGATCGATTATAAAGAAGCAAAGGAAACATACAGAACATACTTGTTTGATTTGAAAGTTAAACGCCCATCTGTGTCTGTTTTCTTCTCCCTTTTCACTCTAGCCCTTCTTAGGCATACCAATGCGAATAGTAAAACATCAATCATGCAGTGTCATAAGGCACTGTCACAGCTCTTGCCCTGCCCTGGACTTGGTTTTTTGTGGATCTGAATTTTATTATGATCCATAAAGCAGTATGGAAATGACTCATTGGTAGGGATGCATGACAGTACCCCATCCTCAGACCCTGCCAACAACTGAAAGTCTGAGAGGTAATAAGAAATAAAAGGGAGGTGAGATTTATAGTTAGGGAGTTCAAGTTGCTTTTTTCTCCTTGGAATGTTTCCTGTCTTATTAGGAGTTCTTTAGCGAAACAAAATGCAGTGGTAGCTTAGAGAAATTATGGATACTTTCCAGGGCTGTGGGGGAAGCTTAGGAGTCGGTAAGCCTTCTCCCCTGGTTGCAGTTAGGAAGCCAGTTGACAGTATAATAGGCTTTTGGAAGTGGGTGCAATAGTTTGTGTGTTCTGTTTGATGTTGCAAATACCAAGCCTGCAGGGAGATCTGCAAAGAGGATATTCTGTTCTTAAAGAAAGGAAAAGATTAACCTGAAATGTGAACTGAAAAACTCCTGAATTCTAGAGGACTTAGGTGCAGCCAAGGAAGAATCTCATTTACTTACGTGGAAACATCATTTGGCAAGCTGCCTGCTCCAGACAAGCAGATACTTTTTAATGATTTCAATTAATGAAAAGCAATCACCAATAAACTTGAGAGGATTGGATCACATATTAAGAGTGTGTGTGTGTATGCACACATGTGCATGTGCAGTATTTGCATGGTAAGGCTATCTTTGGAAATATGTGCATTCTCATACACACATAGAAGTCTTACAACTACGTGTACTTCTTGGAGCCTGCCTGATGATCCTTTTCTTCATATTCAGAATCATGCTTCTGACCCATTAGGAGAGGCTATAACTTTTGTTATTTTGGAGACATTTTCAGGAGTGGTAATGAATGGGCATTAAGGCACTTCTGTTATTCATGAATATGTACATTCACTTAACATATTTATTGAGTACCTACTGTATGCCAGGTATTATGCTAGGTGCTGAGGTTATAGCAGTAAAAAAATAAGAAGACACATAGTCTCTGCTATACTGTAGTTTATAGGTTATTGGAGAGACAGACAAGTGCAAATAATAATGCAGTTATACACTTACAAGTTTTATATTGCCTTTGTATTCAATAAAAATTTATTGAGGCCTTCTAGATGCTTTAGACTCTGTGATAGAGTCTAAAGAAAAGTGTCTTGCCTAATTTCTGTTAAAGTCAGTGGTTTGCGATTTACAAGGAATAAACTGGCCATGTTTAGTTATGGTATTAAACAAACGGTTTGATCCATACAGGAACTATACTTAACCTCTATGTATTAATTTAGTACACAGTTTTAAGAACAGCAAGGTAGCATTCAAGAAGAGCATTCTGTTATATACTTGTATATAAACCCTATTGTATCCACCAAGGATATTGTTATAACTTCCTCTTCACTGGTCTCTCTGCAACTCTGAGTTCAAGATCTACCCTTCCCTCCAGCTGTGGGAACTGGGATTTGTCAACCTCTCTGAGACAAAGTTTCACACCAGCAAAATGGGAATAGTTGTACTAGTTCACATGGGGTTCTAAAGATTGAGTGGAATTGTGTGTTTGAAAACACTTCATTAAAGGGATGGATATTTCAAGTACACTGCTTTAATTTTTACAAACAATATGAATGTATTAGATCATCACATGTACCCTGAAACTATGCATATCAATTATGCATGAATAAAAAAATTGTTAGAAAGCCGGTCGTGATGGCTCATGTCTTTAATCCCGGCACTTTCGGAGGCTGAGGTGGGTGGAGCGCCTGAGGTCAGGAGTTGGAGACCAGCCCGGCCAACATAGTGAAACCCCGTCTCTACTAAAAATACAAAAAATTAGCTGGGTGTGGTGGCGGGCACCTGTAATCCCAGCTACTAGGGAGGCTGAGGTAGGAGAATCACTTGAACCTGGGAGGTGGAGTTTGCGGTGAGCCGAGATCGCGCCATTGCACTCCAGCCTGGGCAATAAGAGCGAAACTCCATCTTAAAAAAAGAAAAAGAAAAAGAAAATACTGTGTAAAGGACTATACTCATTTGAGTTTGTATAATTTTCATTATTATTACATCAGATTTCCAGAGAGAATAAAATTTATTGAAGCCAACTGTGTTCTATTGTCTTAAACCTCCCAAAATTCAGAAGGAAGATAATGCTGAGTTCAAGTACCATATAGAAATCATCATATCTTTTCTCTAGTAAGTGTTCCAAGAGAATTAGAATATAGTGCCAAAATTAAGGTAGAAATTAAGTTATTCTAGAGGTGGGATAGCCAGTGTCAGCATGCATGCACGATCCTTGAAAAGTGATATTGGGCAGCATTTATACCAAACTTTGCTATCTTACATTCTCTTTTTGCTGCTTCTACCTAGTGTTATTTGTGCCTTCCCTAAAGGCCTGAAATTGGAAAGAATTACTATGAATGCATTTTCAATGATACCTGGACCAAGAGGTTCATACATTTCAGCTTTGGACAAGGTGCTGTGGTTCAAATAATCATGAATATGATATAAGAACAGTCGTTGTTTAAATGATGAACCTTTATGTGAAATTACACTGGGTGTTACTAATCTGCAAGTTGTATTTTCTGTGGGGAAAAATCAATATGAATGAATCAAGAACTCAGTGTGCATCCTGCAGTGCATGTTGTATCTGCATGAACTGAGATGTGATCTCTTCACCTTTTGAATCATTTTGTTTAAAGGCCCTATGTAGATCATTCAGGTCTTGGTGGTGGGTGACTTTTTCTTAAGATTCTCTCCCTGGATAGACTAAATTGAAAAAATGCATGCCTCTTGATGTCTGCATGTGCATGTGTGTATGCATATGTATAAAATATAGAGGTGATCACAAAGCAGACTGGGCCACTTAGCACTATAGAATCCTGTCTGGATTCTATACCTTGTCCACCCCATTCCTAGCTGATAATCAGTAGTCAAAAATGGGTGAATAATTTGAATGGTGCTTGTCTTTAATTGTGATTCATGTCTGAATGGCTTGCTGGTAACTAGGAGCTAAATTTAATGTTAATCTGGGGTCACACTCTGGTCCACACACTGGAAGCTCAGCCTCTTACCATGCATGCTTCATACAATTATCAGGCTGCTGTCTTGGAGGATGAAGTGCAGCAGTCTAGAAAGCATGGCACTCAAGTGGGAAGAACTATTGGTGAGTCTGTACAGAACAGATCAGGTTGCAGGTATTTTAAAGCATTTGCTAATGGAAACTCTGGCTAAGGCAGCATCTTAAATAATATGTAGAATCAGCATGCTGTCTCCAAAACACATTTACAGCATTTATTAGCTGGGTGTGAGCTAAAGGTAAGCTCCCATTAAAATAAAAAATAAAATAAAAAATAATCTTCGTAATGATTAGCAGGGGCCCAGTATAATTTAAGGTGTTCTTTGGAGTTTATAAATATGGCCTCATAAAAAGCCTGAATATAAGAGAACTGTGACTTTAAGTCATTAGAAGCCCAGTGGTTTGATAAAATAACAGGAAACAGACAATTTATTATGAGCAGTCTCAGTAGCTCTGGATTATCTATAAAACTTTTACGGCCTTCCCCAAGTGGCAAGAAGCCATAAAACTTGCCTGAATGAGGGACTTGTTAATTTACTTGTTAAAGCAAATTAAAAATTTATAAGTGCTTTTAGGTAAATGAGATCTTCTCTCATTGCTGCCCTTGCGGGGCCGGGAGTCCTAGGAGGGGAGAGTGGATATGCTCAGACACCACTGCAGAACAATAAAAGCTATTAAATTGTTCCAGTTTATTACAACAGAGCCATGCAGCTGTTGCCATGGCTAGCTGTGGGGTACCGGTGGTTGACAGCCTGGAGTCTCACTCAAAGGGGGAAAAAATAAAAAACCAAGGTAAGGGGTGATTTTTTACTTTTGTAATTCTCCAATCGTTGGTGTTGTAGACCATGTCCTTTTATTTTTCCTTGACCTTATAAATCCAGAAGTTTTAAACGTTTTTCTTTTTTCATTTTTTGAGATGGAGTTTTGCTCTTGTTGCCCAGGCTGGAGTGCAATGGCACAATCTCGGCTCACTGCAACCTCTGCCTCCCAGGTTCAAGCAGTTCTCCTTCCTCAGCCTCCTGAGTGGCTGGGATTACAGGCATGAGCCACCACGCCTGGCTAATTTTGTATTTTTAGTAGAGACGAGGTTTCTCCATGTTGGTCAGGCTGGTCTCGAACTGCCGACCTCAGGTGATCCGCTCACCTCGGCCTCTCAAAGTGTTGGGATTACAGGCGTGAGCCACCACGCCTGGCCCTATACTGTTTTTTTTTTCTTATCCCCGCAAGTGTTTCTCTTTATTTCGTCATACATGGTTGGTCCTTGAAAATTCCTGCCCATCATGATTCCTTTTAGTCAGTTAGTCTGTGGACAAAGGCCAGGTCTTAAGCTGTTTTTGAAAACCTCAGCATTTCTTGAAAAAATCTCTTCCTCTCTTTTCTTTTCCCATATCTAGCCACAAAACTTAGGAGAAGGAAGAAAGGGAATCTGGTACATGTTCTTGTGTATTTAACTCCAAAAACTGTTAGAATCAATATTTTTTGTGGAAGCCAAAGTTTATAGGTAAAGGCAGATTTTCTTGCACTCTCCCTTGGATGAAATGTCAGTGTAGGTTAAAATTCTTGGATCTTAGCGTTTACCTTAACTGAGGACTGTTCTCTACTTGTTGAATTTCTTCTGTAGTAATAGGTTTCTGAATGGTGACTTTGGCTGGTGGGGTCATTTTTTTGGCTTTAAGCCCTGTAACTCAGGGGACTTTTTTTTTTTTTTTTTTTGGCTCCCTTAAATATGATTCCCAATGAGCAGTTTTCTCCCTGCCGGGTGACAGTAAGGTTTCTGGGATATAGGAAATAGTTTATTCTTCCACTCAGATGAGAAGTTTTGATTGAGCTCTTTGGCATTTTTAAGGCAGAAAAAGATACGTTCTGCCTCAACTACCTACCCTATTTAATGTTAAATTAAAATGATGGTTATTTTTAAAGTATGTTTAAATTTAAAAATTTCTCCAGAAAAGTCAAGTTCTACAGACATTTTCTTGTAGTATTTCCAGTCACCGTACAAGAAAGGTACATTTTATTAGTTTTAAGAACAGAAATAGTAGAAAGACATAATTGGTACAAGTGTTTATTCTTCTACAGTATTTACTCTTCAGTTTTTCCATATATATGCATACCTCTGATTTGTAGTCTATTTGGAATTATGTTTAGAAAATCATATTGTTGGCAAGTAAAGCATCACAGAAAATTAAGGGTAGAGAACAGCAGTAAAAAAAATGATAAATATATATTTTTAGACTATATTCCATTTTCAGGAGGTATCAGCTTTCAGAGATTCCTTAACGTTAAAATTTGTTTCAATAAGTAACTCTTGTTCTGGTCACTGTCTTCAGTATTTCAGAAATACTGCTGTATCTCTTACTCAACTTCATGAACCTCTTACTGGCTTCCGTATTAATGTTGTTTGCATTTAGAGTGTCTCATCTTCATTTAGAATCTCAGCAAAAATTCTGGTTTATAACCATCTTTGCACAAATTATCTTTGTGCTTTAGGACATTTTTCTGGGCCTGGTCTTGCATTTTTTATGAATACAGCTTTAAGAGTTGAATGTAAATATGTCCCCTTTTATTGGATTACCCCCATAGACCTGACCACAAAGTCTGGAAGTAGAAAGCTATAACAGTTTTACCATTCTTTTTTTTTTTTCTTTTTTAATACTTTAAGTTCTAGAGTACATGTGCACAACATGCAGGTTTGTTACATATGCATTCTCATTGGTTGTACCATTCTTTTGTTCAAGAGTATCAAGTTTAATTGCATGTACAGAAAAAGTAGATAGATTAAAAAATATTTAAATAGAGGTAGCAAATGACATTGGACCAAAAGTCAGTTGCTAAGGCGAGCCAGGAAAGAATTTATTACCATAGGAATATAAGGTGTGGAACCCAAGGACAGCTGTCATGAAGGATAGGTAATCACAGTAAAGTAGTGATGCTTCATATACATTTTTTTTTTGTTTTTGTTTGTTTGTTTGTTTGTTTCTGTCCCCCAGGCTGGAGTGCAGTGGCATGATCTTGGCTCACTGCAACCTCCGCCTCCTGGGTTCAAGCAATTCTCCTGTCTCTGCCTCCCGAGTAGCTGGGACTACAGGTGCACGCCACCACACCTGGCTCATTTTTGTATTTTTGGTAGAGATGGGGTTTCACCATGTTGGTCAGGCTGGTCTCAAACTCCTGACCAGAGATGATCCGCCAGCCTCAGCCTCTCAAACTGCTGGGATTACAAACGTGAACTACCATGCCTGGCATATATTTGGTTTTAAGAGTTCAAGTTAGAATTTTAGAGTATATGTTCACTCATTAGTAATATTGATATATGTTGTATAATGATTGCTTAATTGCTAATTTTCTTATGCTAATTGATGTTTTTCTATAAAACTAAATTCTTCAGCTCTTTACATTTATTGAATGCCATCTGGCTTATGAATTTTCATAAGAACTGCCAAAAAAAAAAAAAAGAAAAAGAAAAAGAAGGTGCAGGTCCTCTCCTGCCTTTTAAAAAGAGAGGCTGGGCACGGTGGTTCATGCCTGTAATCCCAGCATTTTGGGAGGCTGAGGTGGGCAGATCACTTGAGATCAGGAGTTCAAGACCAGCCTGACCAACACGGTGAAACACTGTCTCTACTTAAAATACAAAAATTAGCTGGGCATGGTGGCGCATGCCTGTCATCCCAGCTACTTGGGAGGCTGAGGCACAAGAATTGCTTGAACCTGGGAGGTAGAGGTTGCAGTGAGCCACAGTCATGCTACTGCACTCCAGCCTGGGTGACAGAGTGAGACCCTATCTCAAAAAACAAAAAACAAAAATTAAGAAATAAAAATAAAAAGTTAGAGAGTATATCTATAATGACTTTTTAATGTGTCAGGGAGTTTTCTTTCTAATAGGAAAAATAAATCATTCTACTAAAAATATGTCCTCTGTCTCCCAACTAGAATTTCCTCCCCATGTCACTACTAGCCATTGCTGTCTTTTATTTTATCAAATATTCTCCATATTATTGCTGTAAGTACTGGACAGATATCATAAGTAAAATATGTCCACCTGGTTACTAAGAAAAATCCCACATTTATTTTACGTATTTTTTAATAGCTTTACATATTTGTTCACCCATAACATTTTGGTTTAAAGGCTTCATTAAGCTTTCATTGTCCAATAGCAAAGAAGTATGAAGTAGATACCCCTTACTTTGCTGTGTTAACTTTTTTTTTTTTTTTTTTTTTTTTTTTTTGGAGACAGAGTCTCGCACTTTCGCCCAGGCTGGGGTGCAGTGGCTCAATCTCGGCTCACTGCAAACTCTGCCTCCTGGGTTCACGCCATTCTCCTGCCTCAGCCTCCTGAGTAGCTGGGACTACAGGTGCCCGCCACCACACCCAGCTAATTTTTTGTCTTTTTAGTAGAGATGGCGTTTCACCGTGTTAGCCAGGATGTTCTGGATCTCCTAACCTCGTGATCCACCCACCTCGGCCTCCCAAAGTGCTGGGATTACAGGCTTGAGCCACCGCACCTGGCCTGCAGTGTTTATTTACTTTTTATTTATTTTTTATTTTTTGGTGATTTCCTTTTACCATTAGCTACCAGCTGTCAGGTATTTTCATATAGATAGTTGTGGCATTATAGTTTCTTTGGTTAGATCTCTCTCTCACACACACACACACACACACACACACACACACGTGTATGTATTGTAGGTATAAGGACTGGAATTTAGCAGAGCTTTTTAAATAAATGGGCTAGTCTACATGCCTTTCTATTCTTTTCCTTCTAATAATCTTACACTAATAAGATTATAGTTATAAGTCAGACAGCAATTGCATGGCACCTGTAGATTTTGAGTAAGAAGTAAAATTAACTTCAGTTGATTATAGTTTTTTTCCATCATTAATTTAATCCAAATTTCTTTAGATGGCTAAGGTAAATGAAATTATATTCTCAATTGCTTGTCTGGTCTCATATGACCAAAAAAATACTGTTAGAGACTGCTTTAATTATTTGAAGTGTTTGAAGACATTTGAGAGAGTATTGAAGAATTTATTCTTATATTAATGCAATTAATATATTAAGATTCGACCCCATCAAATTATGTATTAGTCATCCAGAATTGAGAGACATGGTTGTAAAAATATCATTAAGATGTGTGATATTTACTTAATTTATTCCTTTAGAGATACCAGAATAATTATTTATGTCTGTTTGCTAATTGCTTACCCCAAATGTTTGGTCAGTAAATCAGAAAAATATTAGAGCTATCCAAAGGAACAGACACACTGCAATGTGTTGTAACATGCCTCCATTGCCCATGAATTATTAATATAATGTTACTCTGGAGGGATAGCGTAATGTTTTGGAAATAATGCACACTCCAGAATAAAAAGGCCTGAATGTGAATTCTAGGCCCATCTCTTCCTTTCTGTTTAATCCGAGGTTAACATGAGCCTCCACTTACTTAAGTCTAAATTAGTAATAATTATATCTGCCTCACAGGTTCTGAGAGGAACCTGTAGCTCAGTACAGCAAATAGTAAGCACTACCTCAAGGGCAGTAAACATAATATTCAACCAGGGATCCACATTCTAGGCTCACCTCACTACCCAGTCCCTGGGTGTCTTGGTGGAGTTGTTCATCTCTCTGTATTGTAGTTTCTTTGTAAAGGGGATAGATTAAAATTTACTTTTCTCACTTTAAATATTTACATGAGGATTAAATTATTTATGTACAATGATTAGAAAATTGTACAACAGTAGGCTGGGCACAGTGGCTCATGCCTGTGATCCCAGCACTTTGGGAGGCTGAGGTGGGTAGGTCATGAAGTCAGGCGTTCTAGACCAGCCTGGCCAATATGGTGAAACCCCTATTTCTACTAAATATACGAAAAAAATTAGACAGTCATGGTGGCGTGCATCTACAATCCCAGCTACTTCGGAGGCTGAGGCAGGAGAATCTCTTGAACCCAGGTGGTGGAGGTTGCAGTGAGCCAAGATCACACCATTGCTCTCCAGCCTGGGCAACAGGGTGAGACTCCATCTCAAAAAATAAATAAATAAAAAAGAAAAGAGAAAATTGTGTAAGAGTAGACAAATGTGTACAACATTATTGTCATCAAAGAAATGAAAGCAGCTTAATGGTAATTGATCATCCTGTTTTTAAGCTACTAGATCAGAGAATATGATATGCCCACTTGTCCTTTACTGTCCTTATGAGTTGCCTTTCCATGTTGGTACAAGGGTAGAAGCTGCTGTCTAGGTTATTTTAGGCAAATTGAGACAAAAATTAGCAGAGTTATTCAATATATACACCTTTTTTTACCAGCAGCTCAATGAGAGTTTCTGTTATATATCAAGGGGCTAATGTGGCATAAGTTTTTTTTGCGGGGGGAAATCCTAACTAGAAAATTGGGTCTGTTCTTAAATTGTAAATGTGTGTACATCAAAGCCATTGTAAGGATAAATTTAAGTCTGATAGTGTACATGTGTACATAGTTTCAGTACACATTGGCGAAATATCCTGCTGATTGCTGATTGAAAACAGTTGTTAATTCTCTACTTCACTAAATTCAGAGTGGAAAACTTTCCTTAATAAAGAACAGATTGAGGAGATCCAAGACCTTACTGTGTGGGAATTAATGGCAGATGCATATACTGGTAGTTAAAATGTTTCATTAGATGTTAATGTCTTGCTGTGTTTTTAATTGTTCAGGAATTAGCCTCTAGAATATTAAAACCATCTGTTTGTTATGATGAAACAGAATGCTTAAATAGTTATTAATTTGTGTTTCTTGTCTTTTTTTGAGGGATAATCTGTAAAACTTTGATCTGTTTGGAGTTTAGGGAATTTGGAATATGGAAGTGAAAAATAATTTTAAAGCACACCAGTGTCCTGAATAGCTGAAGTATGTCTTTTTTCCTCCCACTTACCCACTACATATATTTTATATGTGTTCTTTCTCTCCTTTAAAGGAGGATGAGTTGACTTTTTTTATTCCATGATGTGATGAGAATCTATTAAACAGAGCTGGTTTAATAGTTGATTTAAACTTAGAGATTATCTTTGTACATGTGGATTATTTTACATTCAAGATCAAGACAGAATTTAGACATTTAGAGGAATGAAGGACAGCTAAAGTTTTAAACTCTAAGGATGTACTTTTACTACTGTATTCCACTAGCTCTGCATAACCGTTGAGGGCTTACAGACTACGACTGGCATGGGTTCTAGTCTTGACTCTACTGTTTTATGCCTTGCGACCTGGCACAGATTAGTCTTTCTCAGCTTTAGTTTCTTTGTCTGTAAATTGGGAAGTACAATTTAATTTATAGCGTCTTTTTTTTTTTTTTTTGATGCTTTAATACATGAAGACTGTATATTTGTCTTTTGTTTTGTTTTTATAGAGCTGGGATCTTGCTCTGTCACGCAGGCTGGAGTGCAGTGGCCAATCATAGCTCACTGCAGCCTCGAAGTGCTGGGGTCAAGCAATCCTCCCGCCTCAGTCTCCTGAGTAGCTGGGACTACAGGCATATGCCACAGTTCCTGGCAGTGTTTAAATTTTTTTTAGCGATTGAGTCTTGCTATGTTTCCCATGCTGATCTTGAACTTCTGCCTCAAGTGATCCTCCAGCTTCAGCCTCCCAAAGTGGTGAGATTACAGGCATAAGCACACACCCGGACCCACATTTATTTTGTTTCTTTCTTGAAACAAACAATAATTAATATGCTTTCTTTCTTGAATATTAATTGCTTTCTTTCTTGATTACATGGAGCCAGTGAGATATTTTGGATGCTACTGAGAATATACATTAGCACTATAGCTGTAAGAGCCAGAAATAATCCCTTCATTTACTAGCCTCTCCCCTGTGTTGATAGCCAAATAGTGTTGCATTTAAGTTCTTAACCCCCAAAATGAAAATCTCAGCTAATGTCACCTTGGCTCTGGTTAATTGCCCAGGTGTGTAGCGCTACAGTGGAGAGAACTCATCTACCTGTGCATGAGATCCCAATTGATGTCTCCAGGGGGCCTAGTATTTGTCTTTTTATCTATGAGTTTGGCTAAGAAAAATTGTTTACTTCTCATAAATTTATATTAATCAGCTAAAATCATGCCAAGATTTAGAAGTTTTATATAGTTGAATCTTTCTGCATCTTGGAGAAATTCCATCTGTTTAGACCAAAAATGAATGATAGTTGGGGAATTCATGGTTCTCTTTACGTTTCCTTTACCTCACTTGCCCCTCAGTCAAAATTGGATTATCTCATTTCCTAAGTTTGTTTTGCCCAGATTAAAAATTGGAGGGTCTTTATAAATCTTCTGGAGCTGAGTGAAAGTCACTTGCTCTATGGAAGTGAAGTTTGTTGTAAACCCTGAGTCTCTAATTCAGGTTCCTCAGAGGCCAGGCTCATAATGTGAATAGGTGACACAGGACAATGTTGGGTGTGGGGTCTTCTTTGTCATGGTGCTCCATTGACCCTTTTTAGCATTAGTGCAGTTAGTGCTCTTGTTTCCAGGGGAAACACCCCCTTGCTAACTGGACCATACTGGCACTGGAGCTCATATAAACAATTCATTCAGTATCAAAAGAACAATCAGGCCAGGTGTGGTGGTGCAAGCCTGTAATCCCAGCATTTTGGGAGGCCCAGGTGGAAGGATCATTTGAGCCCAGGAATTTGAGACCAGCCTTGGTAATGTGGCAAAATCCTGTCTCTCAAAAAAAATATAGAAATTAGCCGGGCATGGTAGTACACACCTGTAATCCCAGCTACTGGGGAGACTGAGGTGGGAGGATCACTTGAGCCCAGGAGTTCAAGGCTGCAGTGAGGTATGATCGTACCACTGCACTCCAGGCTAGGCAGTAAAGCAAGATCCTATCTCCAAAACAAAAAACAAAACAAAAAATCTTTATACCGTCTCCATAGAAAGCACCATCTTAAAAATTTACCCAAGATTTATTTTATAAAGATTGTTGTTGTTATTAAGAAATCAGTGTTTGTTAGTACATATTTTAAAAGCTTTCTGTCATTGCAGGATATGTTGGAAAAAAGTTTTTGCTGGACTGATCTTTAACAAAATAAGAAAAGGAGTGTTTTTTTTTCACACTTGTTAGGTAAAATAAATAGGGTTTTTAAATGCTTCATATTATCCAAATTACATAAAAGTGGCAATCTCATCAGTAAGTATGTATAATACTAAGAGAGCTATTAACTTTTCTTGGTAGTGGTTTTTGACCTTTTGCTGAACAAGTACTTTAAAAATGTTCAAATGCCAGGATGAAGATTTCTTAAACTAACTGTAATTATATGCAACTTTTTCTTTATAATCCTATACCTCACTACCTAAAATATCTTAAATTGCATATGATCACTGTTTCAAGAACAGAATCAGTGATAGCACATTTTGAAGACTATGGAATCTAAAGGCTGATTTTATGTGCTCACTAGCACACATGACACTTTTCATGTTACCACTCAGCTTTTGAACTCTCCTTATTGGCCAATCCCAGAAGAGAAGCTTTTTTTTTTTTTTTTTAAAGACTGAGTCTAGCTCTTTGGCCAAGCTGGAGTTCAGTGGTTCAGTGGTGTGATCTCAGCTCACTGCAACCTCCGCCTCCCAGGTTCAAGCAATTCTCCTGCCTCAGCCTCCCGAGTGGCTGGGATTACAGGCACGCACCACCACGCCCAGCTAGTTTTTGTATTTTTAGAGAGACAGGGTTTCACCTTGTTGGCCAGGATGGTCTCAATCTCCTGACCTTGTGATCTGCCATCTTGGCCTCCCAAAGTGCTGGGATTACAGGCGTGAGCCACCGCGCCCAGCCAACAAGCTTTTTATGACCCAGTTACACTCCTTGATAATAGTTCCAAGGGCCATTCTGTGGGAGATTTCAAAGACTGTCTTACATGTATCTGACCTTAAAATATTATGCATACTGAGTAATTAAATATGTATTGAATAAATTCTAGACATTGTCTGGGCTCTGGATACATTATAGTGAACAAAGCAGATAAAAATCTTGGTTCTGATAGATTTTATCATCTAGTTGTGGTATGCTAGTGGGACTTTGGGGGAGACAAAGGACAAACAAAATTAGTAAACTATGCATTACATTAGGAGGTGTTAAGTGGAGGCAGGGTTGTATTGTACGTAGGGTGATCAGGGAGTCTCCCTGAGAAAGTAACATTTAAAAAAAGATCTGAAGAAGGGAGGTAGTGAGGAATGTGACCACCTTTGGGTTGAACATTTCATATGGAGAATCCAGCAAGTGCAATGACTCTGAGTTGGGAGCATGCCTAGCTTTTTTGAGGAAGAGTGGGAAGGATAATAAAACTGTTAAAAGTGAGCAGAGACTAGTAGAAAATGAGGTCAAAGAAATCATTTGGGAGCCAGAGCAGGGACTGACTGCTTTGTAGGCCATTGTAATGACAAGCAAAGGACTGATAGGTAATGGCCAGAGAGGTAGGAGGAAAAGCAGGAGTGAAGCAGAGTCGTTCAAGTATGAGGGAGTGATTGTGTCCGATGCTATGGTTATGTCAATAAGATGGGGACTGAGAATTACCACTGCGTGTAGTATTATAAAGGTTGTTAATGACTGGACAGCCTTTATGCCAGGCAGGAGGAACATTTGCCCCGGACCTTGCTCTGACCCTTCTTAAGCCACTCCCAGAGTGGAGGGGTTCAAAGGATGAAACATTTGCCTGTTTGGAGCCGGCTGCTTCTTTTAGCTTAATTACCTCTTTAAAGGCCTTGTATATACCTATAGTCACGTTCTAAAGTAATGGGGGTTAAGGCTACAACATGTGAATTTTGGGTGGAAACAATTAAGTTTATTTTATTTATTTTATTTTATTTTTTTGAGACTGAGTCCACCTCCCGGGTTCAAACAGTTCCCTTGCGTCAGCCACCTGAGTAGCTGAGATTACAGGTGCAAGCCACCACGCCTGTCTAATTTTTCTATTTTTAGTAGAGACGGGGTTTCACCATTTTGGACAGGCTGGTCTTGAACTCCTGAGCTCATGTTATCTGCCCGCCTTGGCCTCCCAAAGTGCTGGGATTACAGGTATAAGCCACCACGCCCGGCCTCACGATTAAGTTTATAACTGAGATATGTTTTGCACTTAATATGCTTGGCTATTAATATTTGGATATGTTCTCAAATATTCTAGAACATAGGCTGGGAGCGGTGGCTCACGCCTGTAATCCCAGCACTTTGGGAGCCCGAGGCAGACAGATCACAAGGTCAGGAGATAGAGACCATCCTGGCTAACATGGTGAAACTCTGTCTCTACTAAAAATACAAAAAAATTAGCCGGGCGTGGTGGCACATGCTTGTAGTCAAAGCTCCTCAGGAGGCCGAGGCAAAAGAATCGCTTGAACCCGGGAGGTGGAGGTTGCAGTGAGCTGAGATCGTGCCACTGCACTCCAACCTGGCAACAGAGTGAGACTCCGCCTCAAAAAAATAAAAATAAATAAAATATGCATATATATATTTAGAATATAAATATATATATTTATATTCTAGAACATGCATTTATGAGACCCATCCCATCTCCTAAACAGACTTGGCTTTTTAAAAGGGTTAACTCTGGCTGGGCGTGGTGGCTCACACCTGTAATCCCAGCACTTTGGGAGGCCAAGGCGGGTGGGTCACGAGATCGAGACCACCCTGGCCAACATGGTGAAACCCCCTCTCTACTAAAAATACAAAAGTTAGACGGGCGTGGTGGCATGCGCCTGTAATCCCAGCTACTCAGCAGGCTGAGGCAGGAGAATCGCTTGAACCCGGGAGGTGGGGGTGGCTCTGAGCTGAGATGGCGCCACTGCACTCCAGCCCGGGCAACAGAGTGAGATTCCCTCTCAAAAAAAACAAGCCCGGGCGTGGCAGCTCACGCCTGTAATCCCAGCACTTTGGGAGGCCGAGGCAGGTAGATCACGAGGTCAGGAGATAGAGACCATCCTGGCTAACACGGTGAAACCCCGTCTCTATTAAAAATACAAAAAATTAACGGATGTGGTGGCAGGCGCCTGTAGTCCTAGCTACTCGGGAGGCTGAGGCAGGAGGATGGTGTGAATCTGGTAGGCTGAGGCAGGAGAATCGCTTGAACCTGGTAGGCAGAGGTTGCTCTGAGCTGAGATCTTGCCACTGCACTCCAGCCTGGGCGACAGAGCGACACTCTGTCTCAAAAAAAAAAAAAAAAAAAAAAAAAAAAAAAAGATTAACTCTGGTGTGTGGTATACCAGTTCAGTTCTGTCCTCATGGAAGTAATATGGCCTTTCATGGGATAGTCACTAATGATAAGTTTAGTGACATATAATTTATTGAGATAGCTATGGACAGTGTAGGGGCTTAGTCTTGATGAGATTTTAATTTTTGGCTGCATTTGAAATGAACTGGGATCAAAACAGTGGCAAGTTGGATAGAGATTTGCTGTCAAAATTTATTTTCAAGAAGTTCTAATAGCTTGCAACTAAAGTATTTTATATTATAACAAATTCTAGATGCTCATAATTTTTCAATTAAAATGGATAACCAGTAAGTGTATCGGTTAGAAAAGAACAAAGTTTTAAAAACTTGTTATTATGGCAATTTTAAAACATATTTGCAAGTAAAGATAACAGTATAATGAACCCAGCATCATCCAACTTCAACAATTAAGACATGGCTAATCTTACTTCCTCTATATTCCTACACTTCCCCCTCCCCCAATAGGTACTGCTTCCCCTATCCCCTGAGTTATTTTGTAAAATAAAACTCAGACTCAAGATATCTCACCCATTAATGTTTTACTGTGTATCTGTAAAGGACTCTGCTTTTTTACTGTAACTACAACAAAATGTGAATAATAATTCCAGGTTTGGAGCTGTGGCTCATACCACATATACACATACATACACAAAAATTAGCCGAGTATGGTACTCAGGAGGCTGAGGCACAAATATCACTTGAACCCGCCTCGGCTTCCCAAAGTGCTGGGATTACAGGTGTGAGCCACCGTGCCTGGCCCAAATTGTTCCATTTTTGGTCAGTTGGAATCTCTTCAGTTTGACTCCCAAGCCCCT
>NC_065580.1:132660074-132755074 GCF_024542745.1 Macaca thibetana thibetana | reverse complement strand
AGAGAAATATATCTCTTTTTAATCTGCATTTCTTTGATTACTAGTGAGGTGGAGCATTTTTTTCACACGTTTATTAGCCATTTATATTTCCCCTTCCGTGAATTGACCTCTTTGCTTTTGAAAGGAAGGATGAGTCTCCAAGGGCTAGCTAGAGAAAAGATGCTCCAGTGATAATTATCTCGGAGCCCTGGGGCGAGGAGTTGCAGGGGAGAGAATTCAGGGTCTCCTGGGGCTAGGAGGAGGCTACCAAGTGAGCTGCTTTCTACACCAGAGCAAGGCTTTCTACACAGTCAGGCTGAAATCAGTATTTGTTCTCTACCTTTGTATTTGTTCTGTTAAGAAATATTTTGGATTTTTTTAGTGGGATTCTTCACATTCTACTCAAGCCAGTGCTTATAATTCTTTCAGGGCAGACAACGAGCATGCCTATTCGGTTTGGGTTTTTTTGCTCTGAGAGTCCCATTGGTTTACAGTGAAGTTGCTGTAGATCTTGCCTGAGTCTTTTATGATCCCTGCCATCCAGCCAGGAGCTGTGACTGCTCTGTAACCTTCTTAGATTTAAATCTGTTGCTCGTGTTCTCCTCATAGTGTTACAGAGCAGCAGAGCCCATCCATACTGATGTCTTAATACGATTCTCTCCTTCTTGGATTTATAGGGTAAAATAAACCCTCTGCCATAGAAGTGCTTATTGATTACTGAAGTACATAATAAAGCCTAAGAATAAAGTAAGACCAGGTAATCGGTTCTGTTCCTGGGGGATGACAATAAACTCTGGCCGAGGCAGCCTCTGAAGGTTGCCTTTTACCTTGGAGCTAGGAGGCTCCTTTTTAATTAGTTGTCAAAATAGTAAGCAGCGACTGATAGAAACCAGACAAAAAGAGTACATACTGTTTGGTTTCATTTATATAAAATGTTAGAAAATACCTACTCATCTATAGTGACGGAAGGCACATCAGTGATATGGGGAGGGAGCCGAGAGAGGGATAGAAGCTTTGGGGAGGGATGGATGGGTTCACTGTCTTGATTGTGGTGATGGCTTCACAGGTGTGTACACATATATGAAAAGCTATCAAATTGTGCATTTTAAATATGTGCCTTTTACCAATGTCAGTTATATCTCAATAAAGCCACAAAAAAATAGTGAACAGTATCCCATAAAGAGACAGTTCATGGCTCACTCTGTGCTAGAAAAATTTTCTCTTTTCTTAGGAAGCTACATTTTGATGAACATTTAGGAGGAATTACGAGACTACATTTCACCTTCACCTTTAGCTAAACAGGGGTTTTAGAAGACTGAAAGATGCCACCGAAAATTTTTTAAAAGGCATTAGAAGGTAGGACAGCCCTTTTTCTTCATTCGTTTTTCTTCCCCACATCTGAACCTTAAAGGTACTTTTAACGTAACTTTTTACTAAAACAAAAAAAGGTATTTAGAAAATACTATTAATTCTTTGCTCTCACCACCCCCCACCCTTCTGCCATTACATTTCCCCCACCCAGAAAAGAGATTCTACAGTGCAGAAGTAAAAACTACTCCAAAATGTTGGCAGTCTAAAAGCGGACAGGCATTTTCAACACAAAGAGATGTTTGTTTTCCTTGCATTTTAACTCTTAATTTTTGACACAGTGGGGAACTCCAGCATGGCTGCCATTTAAAATGTAACAATGCCATGCAGCTCTGATTGCCTCTGTCACAGGGGTGTTGTGACTGAAGGCCAGGAGACAAAGCAAATGAGGCCAGAGACAGTGCCTGCTGCTGAGGTGCTGGTCCATTTCTCTACCCGCATTTGAATTTGTCTTTTCTCTGACTAACTGCTTTTTTGCCCTGATGAGGAGTCACTCAGGGAGACTGAAGCTGGAATTTGTACAACCTCTTTCAGTCCCCTTGATTTTAATCAGAAATACACAATTATTCTTTTCCTCCAAATAGAGAAACTCAATCCCCATTTTAAATTCAATTATTGTAATTGCAGCATTCAGAAAAATAGCACATTCATTTTCTAATAAGAGATTGTGGATACCAAATTACTGCATATAGTATGTCAAAACAGGAAACTTGAGACTGGCAAACCAGTGGGTGTTTTTATCTTGGCAATTTGTATTTTCTTGCAGACAATTTATAGTAATCCTACCCTTCCTTGTTTATGATCTAGAAGACTAGGTTTTCAAGCCATCCTAAAATGAAGACTGTTGTTTTTGGGTACCGTTTAATTGAAAATCTCTGTTATGAGTATGAGGAATTCTACAAAGGGCAAAAGTGAAGGCAGATACCCAATAAAGAGAAGAAAAAGGAATCACTTTAGGATCCTATGTGATGGGAGCCTAAGATGTCTTTGGATCTTCTTGAACCATTCTCATTATCTCAAGCCCTATTTATATTCCTTTAGCCAAGCTTCTCAATATCTTGCATTTGTAAAAAAAAAAAGGAAATCTGGTTAGTGAGAAGTTGATAATGTGACCATTATGTCTTAGCAATATGAGAGCACCACTGTCCCTCTTCCTGCTCAATTCCAGTTGCTCTAGTTGGCTTGAAGTGACTCAAATGTGAAAATAAATATAGTTTTTTATTTTTAGTTTCCTGATTTTCATAAAAGAGTAACCTTAGGATCTGATTTCTCCAAGTACATGCTATTATTTTCTTAGGATTTACTGTCACCTCAAAATTATATCCATGTCAGCCGGGCATGGTGGGTCATGCCTGTAATCCCAGCACTTTGGGAGGCTGAGGTGGGTGGATCTTCTGAGGTCAGGAGTTTGAGACCAGCCTGGCCAACCTAGTGAAACCCTGTCTGTACTAAAAATACAAAACATTAGCGCATGCCTATAGTCCCAACTACGGGAGGCTGAGGCAGGTGAATCGCTTGAACCCAGGAGGTGGAAGTTGCAGTGAGCCAAGATCGCGCCACTGTGCTCCAGCCTGGGCAATAGAGTGAGACTCTGTCTCAGGAAAAAAAAAAATTACACCCATCTTTTTCACAGACACATTCAGACACCTACCACACTTTCAGATCTTTTAGTGTTCATGCCGCCAACCACTGTCTCTTGATCTCTTCACTTAGACACTTCCCATGCTACAGTAGCTAAAGGTATTTTGCTACTGTAATGTATTAATTCTTTCACATATACTTATTGAGCACCTTCTAGATACCAGCTTCAGGTGGAGCAAGATATGAGCAAACTCTGAGATACTGTCAAGGAAACTAGCCAACAGTGTTGGAGGTGCTAGAAACCAACAGCTAAGGTACAGCCAGAGAAGTCAGAGCTCTGGAGAGCTTCCATATGGAAGACAGAACAGTCATTTCCATGTGTCCTGAAAGGGTGGTGGTTTGTTGGACCCTTGAGTGCCTGCTAAGTGCCAGGTACTTTAGTTATATTCTCTCAGCGAATCCCCATTTTTGCAGTTACCTCTGGGAATTTTTCTCTCTTGTCAAGATTACTCTCTTGGTTGATTTTGGTAAATCAGTCCTTAAATCAATCTCGAATATAAATAATCTCTGTGAGTACAGCTCTCCAAAGTATCTCCTAATTCTGATTGGTCAGAACCACTAGACAAAGTATAAAGTATCTAACTTCCTACTTGCACCACTAATCACCTGGTGTTTTTGTTATCCTTTCTGTCTATCTGTGTATTTGTTTATTTTTCCAACCTAACTTTGAACGTTTTAATAATGTCAGAGCCCATATGCACTATGCACAGCATAACTTACAAATTTAAACTCCAAATCTTGTATCTGTGTGTTTTACTTCAGTCCCTGTACACAGGTTACTATTTGAAGAATAAGTCCAAGCTACATCCATCCCAAAAAACCATTCAAGAACCTAAAGGAACACTTCAAAATTTCAGCTCTAAAGTGTCTTGCTTTTTTGGTTTTTTATCAGTGAAATAAAACTATTATTTACCTGGAAGATTCTTCTTGTTGCTCACTTCGTTGAGAGGGAATGGTGGTTTCTGGTTTTGTTTGTTTGGGTTGTTGTTACTGTTTTTGTATAGCATAGTATTGAGTCTTTAAACACGTCCTGAGCACCTCCTTGCAGAATATGACTTCCCCTCTGGCAATAAAATGGTACAAAAGTTCAACCCAACATTTAAATAATTAGTAAGTTACCCTGTTGTTGTGTGTGATATAACATATCTTTCATGGAAATAACTGGAAAAATGAAACTATTGGTATGTCTTTCTGGCTGCTTTCACATACCTGTACTCATTTAATTCTCACAAAAATCCTGTGGGGTGTGTCTCATCGCCATTCACTGGTTAAGAAAGTTAGACTCCGAGAATTAAGTTCGTTTCCAAACACGGCATGATTATTAAGTGAAGGGGTCAGAATTTGAACCTACGTCAGCCTCAGACTGAATGAGCACTTTCTGTGAGCCAGAGACTGTGCTCAGTCCCTCTTAAAGGAGAGCTGTCTTCCCTGGAGTAGAAATATGGCTGACTAGCTGCATTCACTGCTGCTTGTAGGCACTGCAATCGCTTTTCAGTTTCAGCTTGCCTCTGTACTTCGCCAAGCAATCAATCAGGAAAATATTTTGAAGTAGTTTCTTTGTATATCCTGAGAGAGAGAGTGAGATGGTACGTTATACTGGCTAAGAACATGAACTTTGAAGGACATAACTGGGTTCAAGTACCATCTTTGTCATTGGAAGGCTTACTTATCTTCTCATCTCTAAAATGGAAGGATGGTAATATAATACTTCCTTCTAGAGCTGTTGTCAGGATTCTTTGTGTTTTGTTTGTTTGTTTCTTTGTTTTGGACAGGGTCTCCCCCTGTCACCCAGGCTAGAGCACAATGACATGATCACAGCTCACTGCAGCCTTGACCTTCTGGGCTCAAGCAGTCCACCCACCTCAGCCTTCCGGGTAGCTGGGACCACAGGCATGCATGACCATACCTGCTAATTTTAAAATTTTTTTGCAGAGACAGGGGTCTCACTATGTTGCCCAGGCTGGTCTTGAACTTCTGGGCTCAAGCGATCATCCTGCCTCACTCTTCCAAAGTGCTGGGATAACAGGTATGAGGCATCATGCCTGGCCTCAGGATTCTTTTTTAATGAATGCCAGCTGTTGGCTGGCATTTCTAGAGGAAAACATGCTCTGCAGTTGTTCCTGTGGAGGAACCCTGAAAGATGTAAAATGCACTTCAACAACCAGACTTTTCCAAAATAGAGAGCTCAGGGCTGCCCCGCCATCGTGGACACCCCATCTCTCCTTTAGCTTGAGATGGACATTGACCCTTTGGCTGGGAATTGAGTCATGTAGGTGATACTTAGCATGGAAAGCCGTAGCTACATTCAGTGTCTCACAACCTTAGTGGTGGAAGAAAGAATGGTTGCAGCAGCTTCATTACCTGGGGAAAAAGAACTTGGAATTCCAAGCACTTTAAGAAAGATGCTTTTACTTTGAGTGTTGGAGAAAATAGAACAATTACCTATTGAAGACAAAGTGAATGAAAAGACACCTCTGTTCATACTACACTGATCACGTAATCTATCCAGATTCATTCTGCCTTCCTTAAGGTGATTCAAGCCTGCTGGCTGCGCCTTTCCTTCCCCAGGATACATAGGGCATACAGTGATCACCTGAGATTCCCAGCTAGACTCAGACATTTCCTACTCCAAGAGGAGATTCCTCAAAGGGCTAGAGCACCACAGGCAGCATCAGATAATGTGGAATGAGTGGAAGGAGGGAGGGAAGAGGAATCCATAAATCATCCAATTGTTGCTGAGCATCTTGAGGGCCCTCAAGAATGCACTAGACCCTGTGATGATTCCAGGGACAACCAGCCTGCACTTTCTGAGCTACTCACTGCCTGCCTGGGGAGCAAGACCTGTATATGTGAAATCAGTGAAGAATTTATGCAAGACGTATGTGAAATCAGTGAAGAATTCTGTTCTATCTAGACTAGAGCCAGGTAGATTTCCAACACCTGGCTCACGTATGCTTTTTTGAAAAAAGGTATTTAGTCTTACTGAAGGAATGGATGGATGGATGGATGGGTGGGTGGATGGATGGTTTCTAACATCTATTGATTGCTTCAGATGTATCAGGCACTGTTCTAGACATTTTTATGTTTATTACATATGTACTTAAACAAATTATACATTTATTAACTCAATTTATGTTCTTAGCAACACTATGAGATACATACTGTCAGTAGCCACATTTAATAGATGAAGAAACTGAAGCACAGAGAGGTTAAGTTCCTGACTAGAAGTTTCAGATGATATACAGTACAGGCAGGCTTTGCACCCTGGCAGTCTGGCTGCGTAGTTATATATGAAGGAGAATGGTGTAGTCTCTTCAAAAACTGTTGGCATCTTGGTTCACACTGAAAGCTACCAGGCTTTGTTATCTGCTCCTCTGGCTTTGGCTTCCTGAGTCTTAAGCACCCTCCTCTTTTCTAGAACATAGACCAGCTTGAACCAACCCTCTGTGATTCCGCCCCGCCTCTCCCCTGGCCCCGCCAGGCCTCTCATTTGTAGTTTCTCTTACCGAGCACATTTCTAAACGAGGACGGTTGCTCTGCTTTAAGGACATACAAATGGCTTGCCCTCACCTGTCAAGCATGATCCTTGTATTTTACCAGGCCCATTATGAACGCAATCTTTCTGTCGAAAATTTGCATACCTCCTTTCTTGAAAAGTAATGACAGCAATTTCTTTCCCTCCGCTCACTTTCTGAGTGTCTCATTTAACGGCACCTGTGAAACCGACAGGCACAGAGATGAGAAGTGAAAGAGAGCAGTTGATTAAATCATCATCAAGTCGGGCCTCAGAAAGTCAATTCTGCTTGCCGTCTGCAATGATATCCTTTTATCTTAAAGTAATGAGCTATGGCACTTTTGCATCGGGTAATGCGATAAGTTCTATTAGCATGTTCCATTTGCCTCACAAGCAAGGGCAAGTCATTTTAGCTAGCTCATATCACTGCAATCAAAGCAATTGGCTTCCCAGGCAGAGAAGAAAGGGAAAAGGCTCAGGGTGATTTCTATGGATCACAACACAGCGGAAAAAATAGACTCTTGTATTATTTTAACCCATAACATACTTTTCCTTTTTACTCATCGTCAAATTTGGGTTTTATTAGCTTACACGGGACTCCAAAAAGAACCCAGCATTAGATGAAGCAAACCTGGGGGTAGGGGCTCAGGCCCCATCCAGAGCAACAAGAAACTATATATGGGAAGAGAAAATTGCCCCATTACGTAGGGGTCACAAATAGAATTCTGCTAAAGAACACAGGCAGAGATGTCTTTCTGATAGTAACACTGTAGTCTCATAATAAACTCTTGCTTCACACCATCTTCAAAGTCATTTGTAATAGGTCCCCAGGCAAGTACGGATTAATGCTATTGATGACTTAGAATCAGTAAATCAATGACAGAGAAGCAAAGGATCTGTTGCTTAAGCTTAAAAGAGATCATTTACAAATCACTGGGCCCCAGACTGTCAGTTTTACCTTTGGACAAGAGACTTATTTTTCTGAATTTGGCAACCGCTGAGGTTTGTGGACTCTGGGTTTTAAGTAAATTTCATCTTTGGGGTTTATGTATATTTATACTTGGCAAAATGTGACTTCCTTTCTTAGGGGAAAAGAAGCTGAACTCCCCAAAGATTTGTGAAATATTCACTTCCAACCCCAATTCTAATAAAGCCAACAATACTTTAATGATCTGTGGAAATTTACAGCATACAGATTGATTTATGAAAGATACCTGGATTTCAAAGTGACAAAAAGGAAAAATATATATTAGAATTTAATTTGTGAGCAAATTTAGGCCGGGCATGGTGGCTCACGCCTGTAATCCCAGCACTTTGGGAGGCCGAGGCGGGCGGATCACGAGGTCAGGAGATCGAGACCATCCTGGCTAACATGGTGAAACCCCATCTCTACTAAAAATGCACCAGGCGTGGCGGCGGGCGCCTGTAGTCCCAGCTACTCAGGAGGCTGAGGCAGGAGAATGGTGTGAACCCGGGAGGCGGAGCTTGCAGTGAGCCGAGATTGCACCACTGCACTCCGGCCTGGGCGACTGAGCGAGACTCCGCCTCAAAAAAAAAAAAAACTTCAAGTTTGGACAACCTGATTTCTGTCAATATATTTGCACTTCTAATGGGTGGTAGAATGAACCTAGCACATAGTAGTTACATGAAAGTTGTTGGTTGAAAGTGTGTGATTATCTGAGACACTGGAGGGGGAATAAGAAGTATTCCCTTAGCCCCCTCAGATCACACTGGTTATTTGAGCTCTGGCCAGTTCAAACTGAGAACTTGCCAAAATGTCAGATTCTGAGAACTCCCCCATGCAGGAATGCTGGGTTATCAGTACCAAATTCCAGAGGCTTCTGAGAGTTGATTCTCTGTTGTATCTCCTGAACAGCTGAAGACTGGTGGACCTCATATTATTTTAAAATGGGCTCATTAGGTGATTGCCAAAAGCTTTATTCTTGTAAACTGTTGTTTGCAACATGAATCTTTTAATTAGGCTTTCATTTTATCTGAACTATTTTATTTGATCAGGCATAGTTACTGTTAAGATAGAGGGGAGGAGTCAATGGCATTCTTTTACAGTCAGTAAGAAGACGGTCTGAGTAAGAACATTTTCAGAATTAAAAATTTAAAAATTTCTAGGGCCCCAGTAGCTTTAAATTTCACTTAGTCCAAAACCAATATGAGAGCAATGTAAACAATGTGAAAATAGGGCTTTGTGGATTGATGAAAAACAGGCAGCATCAGAGCTGCCATGTGTGGCACAAAATGGCGGCCCATTTTTACATGAGCAAAGGACTGGGCAGCTGGGCAGGGGATGGTAAACATGTTTTTAGTCACCATGCTGCTATCTTACTTCTTTAAATAAGAAAATAAGTGTCATGTTTTCTGCAGGTGGCTTCTTGTGAAATTGCTTTTAGGTGAGGGATGTCTTTAAGGTCTTAGATAAACCGCCGGCCCCAAAGGGGAATCAATTTGTTTTGTCACTGGCAAAGTTAAATTATACTTGATGTTAGATATTGTAGTTTACAAGTTGGGGTTCTCCCTCATTTTCCTCTCATTTCCTTTAGGCAGAAACAAGAATGAAATAACTTTGTTCAGCAGTGGTATTCAGCCCTGACATCTTTGGTGGCAATGATAAATGGATTTGAGATACAAAATAACTGTTCCAGCAAGGTCCATTGAGCAGAATAGAGAGCAACGCCCTCCTCAATGTCATTGTATGTGATATATTCAATGATTGCCACTCTCTGCTTAAGAATGCATTCCATCACAAGGTACCTAGAATTCCATCTTGTTCCTACATTCTGAATGAGACAGAGAGATGTCACAGATCTTGACTCATTTCAATTTGGACTGGAGTCTTAAAACACAGATACTGAGATTCCCAAATGAAAGTGAAAAATATTTGCTTTTGAAGAAGTGTAATAAAGTCATAATCACATCTTTTCTGAGCCTTTTAATGGAAGACATTTTCTTCTGGGCCCCAACTCTAGGCTCTGCTAACAATTTTAACCTCCCTCAGTGTGTTCACACATATATCTCTTTGCATTAAGCAATCATATTAGTGTTTCCTGTACTTTCTCTTTGGAATCACCTGCCTTTTAAATCATACTTTGCTTATGCTGCATGGAATCAACCACAGTTTGAACAATACTCAAGAAGAATGAGATTGACTTATTAGTATAATTGAGCACCTATTATGTCCCAAGGCCTAGAGGTACAAAGATAAGCAAGGCACTGTCCTTACATGGAGCTCATTCTCTGGTAGGAAAGACTATTGTGGCAAACAACTGCAGTACAGTTTTGTAAGGGATGGAGACAGAAGCAGTTAAGTCTTTCTGGAAAAGTATTGGAAGATTCAAAAAAGGAACTATGTTTCGAAGGTGAATGTCAGGCTTTTAGGTAGAAACTTGGAGGAATAGAATTCCCAGTAGAGGGAATTGTTAAAGGCAGACAACTGATGGCATGATTGAGTGCGAGTGGGTGTGGTTGGAGCAAGGTATGTTAGGATAGTGCCACACAATGCGAGGATGCCAACCAGGGCCAGGCCACAAGCTGTTTGCAACCAACCTGCTGTGAGATTAGTATGGGCAGTCAAGAGTAAGCATTGGGAAACTTTTAGAGTAATTCAGTAGCATAATTTTGTGTTTCATAAATCTAATAATTTTTTAAAATGTATTTCATATATATTTGTTTTTCTTTTTCATTTTTCAAGAATTTGACTTTTTATTATGTTTTACAAAAGTAATTGTCATAACATATTAGAAATTAAGGAAAGCAAAACAAAAACAAATGGCTCTTCACCGCAGAAAGCTTAAGAAGCATTGTGTTGAGAGAATGGTTGGGATTTGGGAGTTGAGGGGGATTAGAAACAGAATATGAAGGGTCTTCATAGGCCTTGTGAAGCATCTGCATCAAATAGAAATTTAGGAAATCCACTCTGGTCAATAAGGACTTGGATTAGAAAAGGAAGAGAGCATAGACCTTGGAAAGCAGTCATTATCCTTTTGTAATGACAAAATAAAACCCTGAACTAAAGCAGTAGCCATGGCCACAGGGATGGAGAGTTAGAAAGTAGAATCAATAATGTGGGGTGAGAGGAAGATAAGTCTGCTCAAGGATAGAGTCAAGGATAAGACTCTTCACTTACACAGTTGAGTGATTGCTTGGTGATGCTATTACCAAGGGCAACGTGGGAGAGGGGCAGTTTCAGGTGAGCAAAGATGTTGAGTCCAGATTTAGATGGATACTTGAGTCTGAGGCATTCGCCGCACTTCAAGAGGGGGCACATACCCAACAGAAGTTTAATAATAGTTAACATTTATCATCTTTACATACTTGGTACCGTGCACTAAGTTGTTTACATGTATTAACGCATTCTCCTCTTCTAGCCATATTTTACAGACAAGTAAACTAAGGCCCAGAGAGTTTAAATAACTTTTCCAAAGTTACACATCTGGCAAATGTGGGCATAGAGATTTTTGAGTTTCAGCATATACATGGTAGAAGGGACCAAGGGAATCTTTAAGGACTCCCTTGAAAGTCACATAGAAACAATAGAACTCCAGATGCAACTCTGGGGAGACAGTGACATTAAAGAATATGCAGAAAAGGAAGGGCCTTGAAAAGAGAGTCACAAACAGCAATATTGGTGAATGGGTGCAAAGGGAAAAATTCTAGGATGTGCAATTGAAACAATCTAAATACCCAGCACTGGGGAATATTTTTATTAGATTATGTTACAATCCACACAGCAGATTGCAGTGTCACTATTTTTTAAAGTGATGTTGCAGGACAAATTTTACTGATTAAACTAAAATATTTGACGTGTTATGTGAAAACCAACGCAGGTTCCAAAATGGTAGGAATTCATTTTTATTTCTTAAAATGTATGTTTGAAAGATGAGGGGGATTATATCCTTAAGGCTGGAAAGACTTACACAAATGTATTAAGTGTTTACCTAAGAATTGTAGATTTATGGGTAATTTTTTTAAAAATGTATCCAGTAAATATTTTTTTTTTATTTTTTGTTTCTTTGCTTGTTTGTGAGATGGAGTCTTGCTCTGTTGCCCAGGGTGGAATGCAGTGGCGCGATCTTGGCTCACTGCAACCTCCGTCTCCCAGGTTCAAGCGATTCTCCTGACTCAGCCTCCTGAGTAGCTGGGATTACAGGCGCATGCCACCACGCCTGGCTAATTTTTGTATTTTTAGTAGAGATGGCATTTCACCGTGTTGGTCAGGCTGGTCTCGAACTCCTGACCTCATGATCCACCCACCTCAGCCTCCCAAAGTGCTGGGATTACAGGCGTGAGCCCCATTGCCCAGCCATAAATCTGTATTTTCAAAAGGAGAAAGACTGGGTGGGTTGGTTGGTTGGTTGTTTAAGAGTTAAGACCTGTCTGGGAAAGGAAGACTGTGCCTCCAGCAGTTCACTTTTGATTCATGAAACCAGGGGAGGAGACGGTGAAGATGGAGTTGAGCGGTTGCAGTATTGGGATGGCTGGAGGGACTCAGGTTTAGGAACTAGTCCCTTCCTAACGGTGCATTTGAGGCCTGTGGCCTGGCGCGCACACCTCTTCTTTCTCTCCTTTTGTCTGTGATGGTTCAGGTCATGTCTTTGTCTGAAGGCCGGGTGACCGGGAATTCTTACCTGTCATTGCTCTAAGACCTGGTTGTTCCTTTTTGTCTCTTTTCATTTCTTGCTTTTAAAATGGAGGAAATATTTTTAGCTTTTCAAGCGGGCTTTGAAATCTTGTCATGGAGAGTACTCCATCACCTCAAGCTGGTAGTTAGTGTGCAACCTGTTTGCTAATAAACCAAAGCAGGACCCCTATGTCAAAATGCTTAAAATGGTCAAATCTGCTGGGACCCCGTCTCTGCATCTGACATGCCTTTTCCATTTCCCAGCCTCATGCAGAACATAAACCTGCATCAGGAGGTGGCTCAATGTGAACTCTTATAAATTGGAGTGGGTATCTAGGGATCGAGGAGCAGACAATTCTTCTTTTAACCTTTGAAGACCAAGAATCATTTGGCCAAAAAAATCCACAGTGTGTTGAACTTAGGGTGTGAAAGCTGTACAGTGTATTAAATGTGAATTTGAGGCCATGAATTCTACCCACACTGACTCTATAAAACAGCCTCCCTTTTTCATAAAGCAGGCCCATAAACCGCTGCCAGTGAAGCAGAAAGACTCCTTAGGACTGTGGCTCGCTTTCCGTCTGGGGTTGTCAACAAACCCCCTTTATGAGTGGAATAGACCTCTTGTATGTGTCGAGCTTCTGGCTTTTTACAGAGTGTGTTAGGAGCCAGGCAAGGCAAACGTTAGGCGCTGTTTGCTGAGTGCATTTATTGCCTTTGCATAATTTATGAGCTGGAGGGGTTGACCATCATTCGTCTCTGCCAGGGGCTGGCACTCGAGGCTCCAGAGAGTGGAGCTGTAAATTGGATGGTGCGCTCCTGCTGAGCTCACGGCGAAGTCCTCGGGTCAGTATGGGAATTTAATACCAGAAATGGAACTGTTTTCTCAGCACACCATGTGGACCCCAGTGCAGCAGAGACTGTTTTGGCAGACTCCACGACTGGCCTTGTCGAGGAGCTGTCACTCACCCGGCATGTTGTGTGGGGAGCCTGAGCATTTTTAATCGGCTTGGCATCCGTGCTGCTTCCATAATGGATACCAGTAGGTCTCGGTTCTTCACCATATGCTTAACTCTGGAGACAAGGTGCTTCTGGGTAGATCAGTAATTACTTGATGCAGAATTAAGTGGACCTTGAAATTAGAACTGGACTGTTGGAAAGCAGGAAGCTTAACACTTTGATAGAAATAACCATTCCCAGGGACATACTGCCGTTAGGATATGGGGCACAGTGGTGGTTCTTTCCCAACTACCCCACTCCTCCTCCTCCCTGCACACCAGATCCTTGGGGAGGTGGGCAAATGCCATGCCACAGCCTTCAGCTGTCATTGATTACCTCACAAGGAGCGCTATGAACATCTGGGAACATAAGCCTGCCTGGCAAAATAGTCTTCTGCCTTCCACACCCCTCCTGAATTGTGCATTGTCACTCTTGAAAGTGTGCCCGGGTCTTAGGAACCTCACAGAGGGCTTAATTAAAGGCAATGGAGAGATCACACAATCAGGACACTATTGTTCCTCATCCACCTGCGGTTCTAGGGCTTCAAAGTCTTCATCTCTTCCCATTTCTTTCTCAGCTCATTTGACTTATTGTAATAAAGAAACTACTCATCAGGTCAAAGAATGTAAATGTAGACAGTCTGAGGTTGGAAGCTGGGTTGGAAATGATGCATTGGACTTGGTTAAATCCCTGTCACTGAATATCTGACTAACTTGTGGCACTGAGGAGCCAATGGGAGAAGTAGAAAATGTTCTAATCCTCCAGCCTATAAGATTGTGATATAAGTTCCTAAATGCTTTTTGTACAGAGTGCTTAGTCTGAAAAGAATAAGTAGTCCCCAGGTTGTCTCATAATAGCAAGAAGTCCATTTAGATGGGTGTTCTGTTACTTCCCATTAAAAGCTCTCTAATAGGAGCTTAAACAATAAGGTAACTTAGTGTTTTCTGAATAAAAGTCCTGAGGCAGGCTGCTCTGAGATGGATTCAGTGGTCCAATTCTGTCAGGCTTTTTTCCCTTGGTCCCACTCTGTTGTTTTTGTACTGAGTCTCTTTGCCTCATTTTTGCAAGATGGCTGCTACATATCCAGACATCATGTTCTTACACACTCATGTTCAAAGGCCAGAGGCAGGTGGTTCCTTCTTTTCTTTGTTTACTGGGGAGACAAAATTGTTTCTAGAGCCCTCATCAGATTTCAGAATCTCATTGGCCAAAGATGGGTCTTCAGTGAGCGACTACAATGCCCAGAGGTTTACCTCTTTTCCTACCTTTAGCTGCAAGAAAAATCGGGAAAGAAAGTACCTGGCATTTTTAACCTCAGAGTGTCAGGAGAAGGTACAGACTAGGGAGAAGGGAGTTGTGATTGGCTGTGGGGATCTAGCCAGCAGTGGCCACCTACGAGCAAATTTATTTCCTGTTTCTGTTCAAAGCTGTACCAACTCACATGTCCAGGTGGCCACACTAAAAAACCTTGGCATCATCCTAGATGCATCTCTGTTACTTGCTTCCCATATACATGTGTTATCAAATCCTGTTGGTTCTACCTTCAGAATTGCTCTGCCATCTGCTTCTCCCTTCCTAAACCATGGCACCACCCTGGGTTAGACAGTGGAATGGCTGCCAAACTGCTCTCCCTGTGACCTGTTTTTTCCCCACTGTGCACTCTCTCCATGGTCCCACAGAAAGTCATCCTCATGGAAGCAGCTCTGATCATGCCACACCCCTGCTAGTGTCTGTATCCCAGCTTCATGTCTTACTGCTAAACGGAAGGCTCTTTGAGAGCCAGGCCTGTATCTCAGGTGAATTTCAGTCTAGTTTAGCAGTTCCTTATCAAGGGCTATTGAGTGAATGAATGGATATATTTATCTGCTGAGCTTTACTCTAACGAAACACATCCCCCAGTTTTTCATTGAATATTGAATTAGCAAAACACTTCATTTTTTTTAGGTTATGTTCTTTTTTCCTTTGCTTATCGCGAGGAACCCAAAGATTGGGGTCAATTATTAATTATCACTCTGCTTATCCCAAACCAACTAAATGGTTGGAATTTGGGATCTGTTGATATGATCTGAGTCTATGGCCCTAAAGCATATTTGTTTGCCCATATTTTTTATTTACTACCCTGACCTCTTGTCTTCGGCATACTTTTTATAGGGAGTGTTCCTTCTATTCTCTAGGCCTCTAAACTGGAAAAGGCAGCCATCAGAAGTGGTGAGCCTTGGCCATTATGTTCTGTTTCCTTCAAAGTTCAAATGAGCGACTACGATGCCCAGAGGTTTACCTCTTTTCCTGTAGAAAAGCACCGGGAGAGATACAGCCGTTCACATTAGCTGAAGATAGAATGTCTTCGTTAAGAAATTGATTTTGCTCTGAATTTCATTGAACAATCTTGATTCACCTTAATCCTGTGGCTGACTCCTAGAGGGGCATCGCCTCTACCCTGCTGTGGTGGGAGGGAAGCACTCACTTGTATGATTGAGCACCTTGCTGGACTGACCTGAGGAAGAGCCACAGAGTACAGGCATCAGATGAAATGAACAAAACACCTTTTTTGCATCTGGATAGCATTTTGTTTCGGATGCTGTTTACTAGCACTTGAGCTCAAGAAACTCTTTCTTTCCAAGAAGACAACATTTTTTATTTCCTTTACTTATCTTGCACTTTTTTTGTAAGAGGGTTGGGGGATGAGGCATCAAAAGCAAAAACATACTCAGTTCTTACACTAACCCTTATTCTCTTGTCTTCATTTTCAGTGTGACAGTGACAGTGACCAGGAAGAGAAGGTAAGATGCCCCCCCCCGCATTGTGGGCACAGCACATAACAGACTGTGAACACCAGAGTCCTCCCACACACAGCTACAGGGTGGGATGCCAGCTTCATGTTGACAGGACCTTTTCTCTTTAGGAAAGATGGGCATAATTCACACGGTGACATTTCCTATGCTATGACACGTTTAATTTGTCAGATCTACTTTTTTTTTTTAAACAAGACCTTTAATATTGCATATATGTGACACTGAGTTTTTACTTTATGGAAGATGACTCATAGACCCAAAAACATTTTAAAAGATAAAATTATTTATTTTAATAACCGTCTGATTTTTTAAAATCCATGATGAGAACATTAAACTTGCTAGTATGCATTTATAATGTCATTTCTGCATTTATTTTACTGACCCATATGCTTTTCTGTACCTATTGGCCTTCTTGATAGAAATGTTAATGGTATGTGTCTAGGAATCTCATCATGGGGTACGGGTGGGCAAGGGAGGTCCGATGGGAACTGCTGTCTTCCCATCAGGGCGGACAGCCAGGTAGGAGGACAGTTCTTCCAGCAGGTACATGCTCTGTTTCGAGGCTCATGGGCACCAGCCTCTGTGTATCCAGATCAACATGGATCAAGAAAAGGAACTCAGTTTCTGAGGTTCCAGAAGATTGGATCACAACCTGGTAAAGTGATCTTTCTGCTGCCTGAAGCAAAGGGATTATTTATCTGTTTGGTCTTTCCTTCTAGCTGTCCCAGTCCCCAACCAAATTTCCTTCCATTTATACTGCTGCTTTGTGTTATTTCGAGAAGAGTTACCTGAATATCATGGTTTCTGTATTACTTGGCTTCAAAAGGATGGACTCGGCCTCCCTTCCCCCGTTTCTGGATCTGTCCTGTGCCCTGTGCTTTGACTTTCACCTCCTACATGCTTGCGGATTTTATTCAGAATGCTGCGGTTAGTATTTAGTGGGATCTTTCCAACAAACCCAGAATTTTTCTCTCCTTCTCTGCTGCCAGCCTCCAAGAGAGATCTAAAGGCTCTTGTTCTATACTGTCGTTAATTTGAATTCAGCATATGTAGCCTGTTATAAAATGCGAGACATCATCATTTGAGCAGGTCAAGCATATTCAGATGAAGACAAATGGTGCTTATTTGATTTCCTTAAAATCAGGAAATGAAAAAAGTGCTCTCTGGAGAAATCATGTTCTGCCTGACTTGGATTGTAGACCAATGCATGTCCCCCAGATAAGAACAGGCTCTCGCCTTGAGGTTTTTATCTCTGAAGGACGGCCAGGACTGTCAGCTTGCTGACATGTGCATTATCCATGTCATTTTAAACAAAGTGACCTATGGAAGGGTGTGCTATGCTGTGACATGGTAATGGGCTGTTGGATGACAGCGAAAGTACACACTGGAAAGGGGGCTGTGGATTATTCTTTTGTTTAACTGACAAGTAGGAGCTTCCTTCCTCCAGCCCCCAGGAGCCTTAGCTCCTTGGAAGTAGCACCCCTGGTGTCTCAGGCAGCCAGTGTGTAGTGGGTGCCAGGAACATGTGCACAGCAGTAATGGTTCAGTGTTCAAGACATGGTCACTGGCCCCTCAACCCCTGAGGCCACATTCCCACATGGTGGGCATCACTGGTACCCAGGGAGGGACTGGTACCTTCTGGCCCTTCCAGATCTATCAGCAATGGTTGATCTCACTTTGTAAGCCTGTGCCACTTTTCCAAAAGGATAAATCTTATTCAGGGTTGTACCACCAAGCTGACATTCTTTCCTTAAAAGGAAATGTGGGGCCGGGTGTGGTGGCTCACGCCTGTGATCCCAGCACTTTGGGATGCGAAGGCGGGTGGATCACAAGGTGAGGAGATCAAGACCATCCTAGCTAACACAGTGAAACCCCATCTCTACTAAAAATACAAAAAATTATCCAGGCGTGGTGGCGGGCACCTGTAGTCCCAGCTACTTGGGAGGCTGAGGCAGGAGAATCGCTTGAATCTGGGAGGCAGAAGTTGCAGTGAGCAGAATTCGTGCCACTGCAGTCCAGCCTGGGTGACAGAGCGAGACTTCATCTCAAAAAAAAAAAAGGAAATGTGAATTCCAAAACCATCACCAGTCTTCAGCAGTGGTAGAAGGTGGTAAGGATGCCCAGGTTTGTATTCCTTGTAAATGTCTTCACCATTCCTTGTAAATGTCTCAACCTTGACACCCAGATCACCTGGGGAGCTACTACAAGTTCCAGTGCCAGGGCCTCATCCCAGGTCAATGACCTCGGAGCCTTTAGAGCTGTCTTGAACCATGGATCTTGATGATCACCTAACTCTGGTAATTTCTAGAATTAATTTGCCTCTGGTTGTCAGAGGGATCTGGGGACCAATACGGAGAGCACCCCACCAGGTCCTTTCCCATCACCTGAATTCCTGAGTAGTTATTGTCTAGGTTTCCATTTCTAAGTGCAAGAAGCAAAGTGTCAGAATAATGGGTATTGGGAAGGTAGCTCCCACCCACCACTCTGAGCTTGAGTTGATTTCAGGGTAATAAAGCGGGTACGTGGTTGGTTGTAGGCGAGTCCAAGAATGGCAATGGCAGGAAGGGAAGCGGCATTAGGAGTGTTCCTCCGATCCATGGCGCATCTCCTGCCCCGCACCCCCAGTCGTTCTTCCTTTCGACTGTGGTGATCCTGCAGGTCTTAAGTGGGGGCCGCACCACAACCAGCGCTCACATCATCTGTCTCTGTTCTGCCCCATGCCATTTCTCTAGAGGGCTCCCAGTGGGAGCCGTTGAGACTCGAATTGCCCTCGCACCTGCTTGGCCCTGGTGCAGTGAAGACTGTCAGGCTTCCCCTTTTGGACTGAGATTGTCTGGTGTTTATCGCCAACTTTAACACCATCCTCCAAGACTTATGCTCTGTCAGAGCCTGGGCCCCTGTCAGCCTCCTCTGTGAAGAAACCTCTTGCCTGTGCCCCCGTCGGAGCCACAGAGCTAACCAGGGCTGCTTTCATGTGTTGCTTGGAGGATTCGCATTCGAATCTGAATTGCTAATGGTGGAAAAGATGCCACTCAGTGTCCTGGGATCCCTTCAGCAAGCCCCACCAGGGATGCTGTTGGAGGCAAAAGTGAGACTTGTCGGGGACCCACTGGGATTTCTCTCCGGAAGACCTGCCATTCCCTTACTCCATAGGGATCTGCAGAACCGGCGGGCTAAAATTAGGGTACTGTGTTTCACACAGCTGACTGAATTAAGATAAACTCTGCTTTCCTCTGATATGAAGCTGTAATTTATAAAATGATACCCTTACTAATTAACGTGGCAGTGACTCCGAAAGGGGCTTAAAAAGCAGAGCTTTCCCTAAATACAAGAGAGGCTTGTGCACAAAAAGGCTTTGATGAGACACTGAGCAAAGTATCTCCCTTATCCTCCCCTCCCAGCCACGTGAATACATTCCACATTAATGTCAGATAGCCACGAGGACATTCATGAAGAGTAGAAATTGGGCCGGGCACGGTGGCTGACGCCTGTAATCCCAACACTTTGGGAGGCCGAGGCGGGGAGATGACAAGGTCAGGAGTTGGAGACCAGCCTGGCCGACATAGTGAAACCCTGTCTCTACTAAAGATACAAAAAATTAGCCCAACATGGTGACGCACGCCTGTAATCCCAGCTACTCGGGAGGCTGAGGCAGGAGAATAGCGTGAACCTGGGAGGCGGAGCTTGCAGTGAGCTGAGATGGCATCACTGCACTCCAGCCTGGGCGACAGAGCGAGACTCCGTCTCATTAAAAAAAAAGAAAAAAAAAAAAAAAAAACCCTAGAAACTGGGTGGGGAATTACAGAAGCCTGTGAACACTGCATCTTAGATGTGGGATTGTTCTTCATTGTAGTGAGAGCTAAGAAAAGAAGCAGCACTTGGCACCCTTAGTCACCCAAATTAAGCAATTATTCTGATCCCCCATTCGAAATGAATTGGTATCATGAGAACAAAGAGGCAACATGCATATTGCCAAATATTTGGCCCATATTTTATTTTGTTTCCTTTCTTTCTCCACCACTGGCAGCAGCCCATTATGCTAAGAAATACCCCCTATTTGGTTATGAAGTTAATGTGGAGATTAAAAGTCATTCCCTCTTCTACCCACACCCTTTTTCTTGTGTATGGCATGTGACCGAGCTGATTGGAAGGCGTATAGCCCAGTGGCCAAGCACTTGGGCCTCAGTGTGATGGCTGACGCATGTTTCTGACTCTGTCCCTTTCTATTTTGTTGTGGACAAGCCTCGGCTTTCTCAGCTGTCAAATGTGAGTGACAACAGCTCTACACATAGTCCTATAGCAATTAAATGAAAGCATTTAGGGCCAGGCATAGTTGCTTATCATGGTAATCCCAGCATTTAGGGAGGCCAAGGCAGGACAAAGTGGGCTCTGGTCTTTGAGCCCTAGAGTTTGAGACTAGCCTGGGCAACATAGCGAGACCCTGTCTCTTAAAAAAAAAAAGAAAAATCTTAAAAATTAACGAGGCGTGGTGACATGTGCCTATAGTCCCAGCTACTCAGGAGGCTGAGGCAGGAGAATTGCTTGAGCCTAGGAGTTTCAAGACTGCAGTGAGCTAAGATCATGCCACTGCACTCCAGCCTGAGTGACAGAGTGAGACTTTGTTATCTAAAAAAATAAAATAAAAATATATGAAGGCATCTGGCTCAGTGCCTGGTCCATAGTAACTGCTCAATAAATGTTAGCTTTTGTTCATTTTACTTGAGGTAAAATGAGAGAGGACGCTTGAAAAAAGAGGAAGACTAATATTTTGATGCATGTGTATCACCGTATTTTGATTAAATCTTTTCCAATTTTGCCAACACTACAGTATACTGCAACACAAAAGATTTTATCTGTAAACACAAAGCCCTTCATCTAATACTTGTTGCTATTGCCAATTTTTTCAATGAAATGACCTAAAAACAACAACAACAAAAATAACCTATACGGTAGTTGCTTTAGGAGGTGGAGGGATGCTATCTGTTAGTGCTTAAAAGTGGGTAAATGCTTGCCGCTTTAGAGGTGGATGGTGCTCATAAGAGACCCCAGTCCGGGGTATTTAAAACGGACTGAACAGAAATCCTTAGCTAGTAGAATGGCAGCACGCTGTAAAGTTATTACTGTATTGTGTACTGGCTATAAGATATAGACACCTTTCAGTAAGCCAGTCATTTGTAACCATTCTAGCAGTGTCATATTAGGTTAATAAGGCTGCTGTGTTTTCAAGGGCATTTTTATTTGGGTTTTGGTGAAATTCTTTAATTTGTTGATTATATTCACATAAAATCAGCATTCATTGACACAGAGCTCTAATGACATATGTATGAAAAACCGTACACTGGATGACCTAGTCGATTATTTAAGCATAAAATAAATTGTGTTAAACTCTTCACCTAAAAAAAAAAAAAAAGAAAGAAAGAAAAAAGAGGAAGACTAGCATCCTGTTTGGAAAGCTGGGGTTCTTCTAGAGAACCTGCCAGAGGGAGTTTCCCCAGAATCTGAGGCTCAGCCTTTATCCCAAGGGCCCTTCTCCCTGACACAGGCTGAATGAAAGTGTTAAATTTTGAAGGGTTCTGAAACAGTGTCTTTTTAAACCCCTTGTCTAAACATCAGGCCTTCCTCCGAGCAGAACCTGGAGCCCAGAGCACATGTACTGTCCTGGAGGGATCAAATGGTGATTAAGTGGATTGTATAGCTCTTGTCCCTTCAGCAGCTGTTCCCAAATGCCGAACACCATCAGTTCCCAGAAACCCATCACAGGAGAGAGGTTCTGGGGTAGGGCCAGAGCATCTGTATTTTTTCAAAAGCTTCCTAGGTAATTTTGGTATACAACTGGTTTTGAGAACTACGGCCTTATAATAAATGTCAAAGGGAAACATGATCTTTCCCCGTGTTTAATGCTCTTGAAATTTTTGACTGCTTAGGAGAAAAACTTGAAAGTTGTAGAGATGTTGCCTGTGTGCACAGATATGTGCCACCCATGCTTATGCCTGTAGATACCAGGCATAAACACACATGCAGTACACACTACACAATCTCACAGAAATGAATCCTTCTCCTTTTCTATCAGTCTTACAACATGACTCCTGATTGCAGTTTTTTCTCTCTGTGCGTTAGCAGTAGGAACAACCACCTGGAGAAGGTGGTTGTGCTCCTGGGCTTTGCTTTGGTACTGCGTCCTGTATCCAGGACAGCCCTACTGGCCCACTGGCTAACTGCAAATGCAGTACTACTGATTTTTCACACCTGCTTTCCCTCTTTTCACACACTTTTTGATGCATCCCTTTTTGGTTTAGAGACAGGGTCTCGCTCTGTTGCCCAGGCTGGAGTGCAGTGGCACAGTCTTAGCTCACTACAGCCTCGAACTCCTGGACTCAAGCAATCCTCCCATCTCAGCCTCCCAAGTAGCTGGGACTACAGGTGTGTACCACCACACTCAGATAACTTAAATTTTATTCTGTAGAGATGGAGTCTCACTATGTTGCCCAAGCTGGTCTCAAACTCTTGGCCTCAAGTGATCCTCCTGCCTTGGCCTCCCAAAGCACTGGTATTACAGGCACGAGCAACCATGCCTGGCGTTCATTTTTAAATTCATGCTAAAAGTTGTTGTGTTTGATCATTTTAAGTTCACTTGTGTGGGAAGGGGCTTCTAAGAAAAGCAGCAAAGAAAACCAGCAAAGGCTTATATTCCTAACTCAACACAAACCACATGCCTAACTTGGCTCGTGAAGGAGTCAGAAACTGCTGAGATGTCAAACTGAAGACCGGGCATGTGGTTTGTGCTTATAGTGGAAGAGTCCCATCCCTTGGTTGGCCACGTTTCACACTCAGTAAGGTTTGTGCACCCTCAGCAACATTCCAGAAGCTCAGAAGGCCCTCATTGTTGCTTGTGGAACCCCCATCCTTAGTTTTGAAATAGGATATGTTTTGATCAGGAGACAGTTTGGAGGTGCTGTCCTATTTTGTAGCAAGAAAGGAATATCTCCACCTTTCCAGATTTCATAGCAGCAAAGCAGACAGCCATCACCCAGGGAAAGAGAAGGGATCCATATTCTTGTCTTTCTATCCCTAATACTTTGCACAGTGCTTAACATGAGTTAGATGTTCAGTGTTTTGCAAAATTTGCATTTTCTTTCCTGGATACTCATCTCCAAATGGAGGGGATAAGTGAACCAAGTTCAGAAGACTCGTACTCAAACCTGACTGCACCTCATACAGTCCCAATGTCTATTTCCTGGACCCCCAGAATTTGTGATCTCTTCCTCCGGCTTCTATATTTCATTTACAGTTTTCTCATATAATATATCTAAGCCATTTATAAGTTTCCTAACTTATAGACAATTTCTAGAGTTCTTGGCTGAGTCTCAAGAGATTTTTACTTTGTTTTTGTTTTTTGAGATGGAGTCTCGCTTTGTCACCCAGGCTGGAGTACGGTGGTGCAATCTCAGTTCACTGAACCCTCCCACTCCTTGATTCAGGCAATTCTCCTGCCTCAGCCTCCCAAGTAGCTGGGATTACAGGCACCCACCACACCTGGCTAATTTTTGCATTTTTGGCAGAGACAGGGTTTCGCCATGTTGGCCAGGCTGGTCTTGAACTCCTGACCTCAGGTGACTGGCCCATATTGGCCTCCCAAAGTGTTGGGATTACAGCCATGAGCCACCGCACCTGGCCTTAGAGCTTTTTATATTGGATGCGTGATTTCTGTGATGCCCATCTACTGGACCTCTTCTTACCCCTTCAAGATTTTGTTTGGCTTAAAATGACATTTTATTATTCTTCCAAAATCATCATATTTCCAATTGGCTTAATTACTTTGCACACATCCCAAATTCACATTGATACTATGCTTGGATTAAATTTCTATGGTAAATTATTTTAAATTCAGAATCTCATTCAGTTCTGGTGTTCATATAACATTTTCAGGCAAAACCAAAAATTACTTCACTTATGCTGAATGCGTATGTACAATAATCTGTTCATTACTACCATGTTATGCACCTGAAAAAGATAGAAGTTATAAATGTACAGATTTTAAATTAAATGTAGACAGGTCAACAGAATAAATACTTCTTGGAAATTTGTCAGGCATTTTCAGCTAAGTTTTTGTTTCTTGAAATAAACAGCGAGAAGAAAGAACAGGTTCTAGATGTTCTGTCGCTCGCAATAGGTGGGTGGTGGAGAAGGGCACTCAGAAGACCCAACTCCTGATTTCTCACTCACCAGCTGTATGGCGTTGGGCAAGTCACCTAATGGTGCTTAGCATTAGTTTTGTCATCTTGAAAATGAGGCAGGATTCAGTGATCCAACATTGACTACCCAGATTTTCCAAATAGCTATTTACCTAGGCCCCAACAGCATGGCAGAGCCCAGGGGGAAATTAATATGTGATTGTGTCTTCCCTTTGCCAAAGTAGGAAGAGGATTATGTAAGAATTGTCTCCATTCTTTTGTCTCTCTCAGTCTCCCAAGAGAGAATAAGCATATAGGGGACATACTCGGGTATATGTATTTGTACTCTCAAGCAACTGAAGGAAACTTACATACAGACCTGATGTCTAAACAGGGTCCTTATCTGTTTATTGGTTCAGTCTTTCAGTCATACATATCCACCCATTTTTTCACAAGTATCTACTGATGAACTGACATGAGAATTATAGTTGCTTAACTCTGATGGAACTGTCACCACATACCTGTGAGTAGGTAGCAGAGCAGTTCATTTAATCTGTGTTCCTCAACTACTGTATTTGGGAAAGCATGGGGACTAGGTAGAGAGCTAGCTTACGGAATGTGTTTCAAGAACTCACTTGTTTGGTAATGACCATTACTTGATCTATAAAAGGAATTGTTCCAGAAACATCGAGGTTGAGTGCATGATTCTGTGTTCCCACAGAAAAGTTCCTGCTGCTTCCCCTTAGAATGAGCCATCGTCTTGGGTGTTATGGCTTACCCGAAGGGGAAGTTGTAAAGCCAAGGAGGAGGCTGGGGGAGGTGATGGCTATCAGCCCCATGAAATTGACCATGAGCCCTGAACCACCTGAATACCAGCAGGGTCATGAGCAGAGGCATTTGTACAGGTGATGTCTTGAACAACATGCTTCACATTAGTGGCTTCTGATAGAGTGTAACCTGGGAGGCTCTTTGGTTGTCAAAGAGTTTGTCTTATACTGTATTAGGGTTGCAGAGTGTTCTGTCTTCAATAAAGATAGAACTTTTTGGTCATGTACATGTGTGTGTGCATGTGTGTCAGTTAATCCCCCTTGACAACTACTGGATGGCAAGATAGTTACAGATAAATGCTCCTCAGAACTGTGCCATTCTAGTGTGACAAATATAATCAAATATCTGTATTAGGATGTGTTAATAATTATCCAAACTTTATACTTTAAGAAGTCCCCAGATTCAACAAATGAATGGACTTCTTTTTTTCTAATTAAAGTTACAGCTGGGAAGGTCAAATTGGTTCTCTTTTATACAGGATAGAGCTTTTCCCTTTCAGTTGCCATGAGGACATTTGAGAAGTTCTAGCTGTAGTCCTGCATGACCTCTTCAGGTACCCGAAGAATCACCCAAAGAAATCTGAAAGCAGCTTTCTCCATTGTTGTTCTAAACTAGGCTTGATTCATGGTCTTCCAAGTATATGCATACTTACAGAGACAGCCAAATGGGGTCTTTGAAATAAGGAAGGACCAGGAAGCCCTGTGGTGGGTGGTTGTAGTACTCAAGGAGCCCAGTTTGGGCTTCATCGTTTCTTTCTAGTGCTCTTCATGGTTTTTGAAGTTCCTAATTTCCTGGTCTAAAAACATAGATGCTACTAATGTCTTAGGTCAGTGAAAAACTAAGATTAGGGTCAATAATAGCAACTAAATAATAATAATAAGCACCACTTCACACGAAAGAGAACATTGCATTATTCAAAACACTTTAAAAAACATCACTTCCTAAGATCTGTTTTAAGTATTTATCGTAGAGATCTATATATTCTCACATACAGCATCGGTGACCATGTGCCAAACTCTCTGTTAGGGCTTTTCAAGGCTTTATCTTCTCAAGCAGGTGTCATTGTTTTACAAATAAGAAAAATGAGGCATAAGTGATGGAGCTGAGATATAAGCTGTGTCTTAGGATCCCAGAATCTGGGCCCTCTTCCCAGGCCGTTGCTGCTTCCCCGCACATCGGGGTGAGTTGGGATAAGCCCAGCAGTGCCATTCAGGAGCTCATGCTGTCATGCCCTCTGTGTCTCACCTACTTGTGCTGCAAGAGACCTGGATCCTGTTTATCTATCCACCCTCACCCCCACCCAAACAGCTGCACTAGCTTCTAAAAATTCAAACATGGTGGTTTCTCAAGAAACATGGAACGAATAAAATTTGGGTCTACTAACAACTTAGAATGTACAGGCTCTTCTGAAGTGGGACCTTTTACTTTTTTTGGCCTGGAATGCAATTATCCAAGGTAAGAAGGGAAGGGCTATAGACAAGGTACGTATTTTAACTCTTACAGATGGGTATCGTAGCCAGCCCATGATTAATTAGGGATGTAGGCCACACCAATCGGTGGACTTAGCATGAACCATATTTGGACACAGAACTCAGTCTTCCTTTAAGTATCTGTATATGTGTAAACATTTAATATTTTATTAAATCATAGAATCCCTGAAAGTACGCCATGCCTAGCATGTATTTGACACATACGGCCCTGTAAATATTAGTGTTCTACCCAGAAGTTGCTTTATTGGTTATCCAAGTCTCCTAAAGGAAAAGACCCTCACCTCTGTCACCCACAAAGTACAGGGAAGAGCAGAGCTGGAGCAGAGGAATTTCTGAGCTTCCAGTCCAGAGCCTCATGAACCCCATATCGTCCCTGCAGACCATTTTCTTCCTACGACCCCACACAGGAGAAGGGGCCATGGTTTCACGGTGGCTCCTGCACTGCACCCCCTAAGGTAGTTTTGTTCTGAGTTATAATTCGCCCCCTCAAGAACCCTTGTGTCCATCCCCAGACACTGATTCTCACCCTTGCAGAGGGTCTCTGGGTCCATCAGGGCCACAGGGCCTTTTCTTTTTTGACAGCAAATGCTGCGTGGGCTGTTCCTGCAGCCCATATGGTAGTAAATATCTGAAGCAGCCATGTCTGTGTTAAAGATTATGTATTTGCCACTAAGGGGAGAATATAGTGTTTATCGGCCGGAGTGCGTGCCGGCTGAGCTGATTACGGCACAGCACTCTGTCAGCCAATGATTTGTCCTGTCCTTTATCATCTGTGTCACTCAGCAGTGTGCTGGCGAAGGGAACGGATCACCCCCTTCCCTTTTTTTGTACCCATTTCGTGTAGAAAATTTGTATTTACTTTGGGAGTGTAATTTGTTCCTCATGGATAATGTGACCCTGAGCGGAGCTGGATCATGGGTTAGTTGAAGTGATATTTTCCGCTAATGGTAGTCGTACATCATTGCTGTCAGCTCGGGTTAGGAGGCAAGCACATTACAGCTCCATTTTACCTCTGCAGGCATCTGGGATTATTTGCCATAACCGAGTATGACATGACCGCACTACAGAGTGCATTAAAATTTTACTGGCTTCTCAGGCAAGTTCCCCAGCTCCAGAGTGTGCTTCAGGCAGGCGGTCTGATGGGGAGTCCAAGGGCCCTGACTTCCTGCTCAGAGGTGCTGCAGGCAGTGGCCTAAGCAGGGGCTGCTGTCTCCTTGCCCTGAGAAAGAAGCCAGGGAAAGACTTTGTGGGGAGCCAACCAGAGGATGTGTTTGTGTCTGTACATCCCGGACTGGCAGGTGACTAGCTGCCTTGTGTACGTAACCAGGTGCCGCCCACAGTGGCCACTGCCATCTGCTCTCTCTCCTTGATGACTTCAGCCCCCAGGATGGATTGGGCAAAAACTCCTTCTCCAAGGAGAGCCCAGGGTAAGTGCAAGTCTCTGCCAAGCCTTGGGCTGATTTGTATTGTTCTTATCTGCCTATGTTCAGACTGAAGAAAGGAGGCGGAAGTCCTCATTATGGCAGAACCCATGTCCAGCCCTGCAGCTGGACTGAGCCTGATAGAGTCTCCTCAACCCAGTTAGAAGTGTTTGCCAAGATGTTTTACACATTATCTTTTACAGTCCTCACACCAACCCAATGGAGTGTAGGCGTGATTACCTCCATTCTCCTTATAAGGAAACTGAGGTTCAAAGGTTGTGTAACTTACATTATACAGCTAATGATAGCAGAAATAGCCTTCTGACTTCAAATTCTATATGGTTTCTAGTGTTCAGTGCTACAGAGAGATAAAGAAAGAACTATTGTTTAAATAGTGCTTAGATGTCCTATACATATGTTGACTTTTTATTCTACACTACAATCCTAATAGATAGGTGCTAATATTATCCCCCATTTTCAGAGGCAGAAATTGAGTCACAGAGGTATTACCAAACATGCCCAGTCTTGCTTCTGGTTAATGGCAGAGCCAGGTTTCAAACCCAGGTTGGTGTGGCAGTGCTCTTAGCCGCTAAGCTGGACTCTCCCACATGCCATATTCCAATAAGCCTGAGAGCTGATAGGAAAAGACCAGGGAGAATAGTAATACGCTGGAATAAAAGGAAATGTTCAAAGAGTATATTATCACTTTCTGTTGTAACTCAAACTAACATCCAACAAAATATCACTCAAAGAAGATGTTCTGTGATGAGCTTTAATTAATTAATAAGTCCCATTTGCAGTTAGCATATTACTTGCATGTAAATGATGCTTCTAAGGTGCTTGAAAGGCATTTATTTTGATAGGTTAAGACTAAGCAGTCACTCTGGCAAATGCTTTATTCTTTTATATTCTTATTGGAAAGGCTGTAATAAACTTATGTTGAATCATGTTCTTTAAAAGGACAATTTAAGGTTGTCTCCTAGTAATTAGTGGGATATGGATCAGGCCCATAGACTGCCATATAGAGTAAAATGACTGCAGATTATATATTGGTGGATTCTGAGTGCTGGACATTCGAATGTACTCTTGTGCCCACAGTGTGGACATGATTTTTTGTTCTGCCACAGAAATACCCCTTTTTACCTCTCTAGTCCCCTCATCGCCTTCTCTTCCAAGCTTGAAATGTTACCCCTCCTGGACAGAATGGACAAACCATTCTTACCGTCTACTGTGTACATGATAGGGTTGTAATTCATGAATTTATTCAATAAGCCAGACATAAAGTGAGTTATACCTTGTACCTTCAGGGCAGTTTTTAAAATGCTGCAACAGAAGAGCCATAGATAAGCATGGCTTTTCTCATTGAGAAATTTAAAATTAAGTTAGCACACTAAGAATTGTCCTCCCTGCCCCCACTCCCTCCTTGGGCTCACAAGCACACACATTGATGTTCCCTGCTAGATTACCATAGGTCCAGGGGATTGACCTTAGTTTCTCCTCTGGCCTTAGATCCAATCACTCAAGTAGTAAAGAATAGGAACAAAAGTATTGATCCAGTCATGGAAAAGTAATTATTTCTCTCAGATGGTCTGTTTAGAATACAGCAATAATTTTAAATAATGTATTCCTCAGAGACAGCATGACAACATATGTGGATTATTTACTTGGTGCGTTTAAGTAGGTTACACTTGCACCCTCACCCCTTTCCTGGACGTCTAATGCTGTGCAAGTAGGCCCACTTTAAGAAGAGTAGACATTGAGAAAAATCAGAGTTTACCCAACACATCAATTACCAAGCAATTATTCATTATAAAGGGACTTATCCATCTTTGTAGCTGGACAAAATGTAATGGACCTCCACATGCTCACATGCTTACAGTGCAACTCCGCCCTGCCTTATGAAGAGCCTTTATGAAGTCACTGGGTCCTTTTGAAACTCTTAAGTTGTAACAGCTTTGACTGTGTTTATGTTAACAGAATTACCTTTTAAAGACTTTTTGTTTCAAATAACATACCTGAAACTCAAACTAACAAATAAGGAAATGTTTAGGCTTTTGGAATTTAAATGTGTTAAAATAACCAAACCATCAGAAGAGCAGAACCAGGCAACTGGACATCAGAAACAGTGAGCAGAGGGCTAAATGTCCTCCTTGCTTTGTCTCTACTTGTTTTTGCCCATCCACCTGAATCTTGATTCTTTCGGAGGCTCCATTTCTCCTTTTGGTAGAAATCATGACCCATCCACTTTTCAGCTTTAGCTACAGGCAGAGAGACTGTCTGTCCTTTTCCACTGTCATTGCTAAGATCCAAGGGAAAGATTCTGACTGGCTGAGATGAGCTCAGGAAAGGATTGTGGGTTGGTGTAGCTTAAGCCAGGTGCTTACACCTGGATTGATCAGTTATGGGTAGAAAGACAGAACCATGTTTTCTAAAAGTGCTGCTCTAGAGGTTCCTCTGTACATGCTGCTGGAGTCAGCAGAGAGCCCAGAAAGTTGGGAGCTGGGCCTGCAGCAGTGGGTTCTAGGAAGCATAACCTAACCTGCCTGCCATTTGGATGAGGCACTACTTTTAGGCATAATTCTTGACAGCCATAGAAGCTGCCTGGGTCCTCCAAAGTTAACACTTTATAGTGATCACAAAATCTGAAATATAGATACATATTTACAATTATGTATAATAATTGCCTAAATATTCATAAAGTCATTTTAAGTGCCATTCACAGATTAGTTCTCTCTTGCTTAAGCTATTAAAAGCCGTAGAAATACACAGGATTTTGTAGAGTGAGGGTTCATGTGTACATGCACTTAGAAAACTCCAAAATTTATTAATATTTTAAATACACATATAGTAGCAAATGAATTACTCCCCAAGTATAAGACAGCCACCTTGAGAGATACAAAGATCTCAAGGAATGTTAATTAGTAAATTACATATCTAGGGTACAAAATGAAACTTCTTTGTCCAAAGCGATTATGGTCAACCTCGAGAATCCAATTTGCGTGCAATGCAGTACTCCTTAAACTTCAGCAGGCAGCCTTCCAGAAGTAACGTTCCTAAGACTGGAAAATAGTAAGCTCACTCATAGCTCCTTTCACTCGTGTTTCATTCAACAAACTTAGTCCTCACTGTATGCTGAGCCAAGCACTGTTGTGGGAACTAGGGATGGGAAGAAGACAAAGACATAGAAAATCTTCAGAGAAATATGGCCTAATTGAAGGGAAGGCTGAGGTACCTAGATGAATTGTAAGACCCCATGGTGTATGCTGTTTCTGAGGAATGGCATGATGTCTGAATGCAAAAAACTGAGCCATACTCTCTGAGGGAGGAAGCATTTGAGTTAGATCTTGCTGCAGCACATGGAATAGATGTTACTAGGTAGCAAGAATGGGGTAGATCACAGGCAAAGGGGATATCATTTGCAAATAACAGAGTTGTGAAAGGCTTAGCATGTGGAGAGAAGCATGAAAACTTTGTGTGTGGTCAGGGTCCATGGTAGTGTGTGGGGGAAGATGAGACTGTAAAGGTATGTTGGTATATACAGTTCCATAAAAACAGGCCTTGCACGGCAAGATGAGAGTTTGGACTTGATCCAGATGGAAGCCACTGAGTACCTTATGTAGGTGAATGACACGCTAGAATTGACTTTTTGGAGGAGGATTCAGGCAGTGGCATGAAGGATGGAGTGGAAGGGGGTGAAAGCTGTCATAATGGGAGATTTGAGAGGTGGTAGAGATCTCACCCATACTAATGTGGAAGGAAGGAGTCTGATGTTAGAGGCATTTCTGAAGTGATGATTTTGTGACCACTGGGAAGTGGGGTCAGGGAGGAATCGTGGATGACGCGGGTTTCAAGTAAGGCTGACCAGGTCGGTATTGATGATGCCATCAATCACACAGCGAAAGTGGGAGGACAGAGGAAATAGGAGCTCAGTGAAGGGCTTTCAGGACCTTCAACTGGATGAGGTCAGAAGAGAGTATGTATTGATGATACAGGAGTGATCCCAACTGTAGGTCACTGTCTGGGAGACAAAACCGCCTGAGTAGCAGAGATGGAGCCATAGGGGAATGAGTGGGAGGCCAGCCAGAACACTGGGATTTTGTCTGTGTCTACAGGAATAAATATACATGGTGATGATAACCATCAAAGACAAAATAAATACTGGGGACTACTAGGGAGGGGAGGTAGGGAAGAAGGCAAGGGTTCAATAACTGTTGGGTACCATGCTCACTACCTGGGTGATGGTATCATTGGAAGCCCAAACCTCAGCATCACTCAATATACCCATGTAACAAACATGCACATGTACCCCTGAATCTAAAATAAAAATTGAAATTATTTTTTTTAAAAAAACCAAAATAACTGTGTATTAATCATAACACTTGATGTTTGTATAGCTTTTTCTTTTTACTATACATGTCTTTATTTTTTCATTTGTGGCAAAATACATATAACAGAAAATTTACCATCCTAACCATTTTTAAATGTACATTTCAGTAGTAATGGTAAGCACATTTCACATGGTTGTGCAACCATGTGAAGTTTTTTTTTTATGCCACATGTGTTAAAGTACCATATATAGTTCATTTAAACCTCATAAGAAACACGCTGGATGAAAGGATGTTAAATATTTATTTTAGAAATGAGGAACTTGGAAACAGGATGAACTGAAACAAAGTCGTAATGCTTTGGTGATAATATCCCCTTGCCTTCTAGGGTCAGTATTGCGGTTATACCACATTATCCTTAGTGATGATATTTGAACATCTAACTTCCAGTGGACCAAGCAGTAACTCACCTATAGCCTCAGATCCTATTGCTTTCCTTAAGGAAACTAGAATGGAATCAGTCCCAGAGCATGAACTGGGCCACCCAACAGCAGCCAGGTCACCGCTCTGAGAGGTCTGGTTCTGAGGGGCTCTGTGGGAGTAAGACAGCATAAGGCCATATAGCTTTGGATATAGGAAATGCCTAGAAAGGTAGAGAGAGATGATACCACACTTCCAGCTCTAGCAACATAGTGCTGTATGACTGTGGCCTTGGGCAGTTTACTTATGCTTCTAAGCTGCTGCTCTTGTGTTTTGTTGTAGTTGTTGTTTTCGCTTTTAAAAATCTAGATATAAAATACCTAGAATTATATGGCCCATAATAGTAACTACTCAGGCCAGGCACGGTGACTCACACCTGTAATCCCAGCACTTTGGCAGGCCTAGGCGTAGACCAACCTGGGTAACATGGTGAAACCCCATCTCTACAAAAAATATAAAAATTAGTCAGATGTGGTGGCAAGTGCCTGTAGTCCCAGCTAATTGGGAGGCTGAGGCAGGTGGATTGCATGGGCCCGGGAGGCGGAGGTTGCAGTGAGCTGATATTGCACCACTGCCCTCCAGTCTGGGCAATAGAGCAAGATCCTGTCTCAATAATACTACTACTACTGATAATAATGATTCAGTAAATTTTACATTTGAGTCCCTTCCACCCTGTTTCCTCGTACTGGTCCCCCACCACTGACCCACTTCCCCTGCAAAAAACGATAACACACATTAGCAAGATTCATTTATTACAGCCAAATCAGCACCCCAGGATCAGAGGAAATGGGATCCAAAACATAAGTGTCTTAAAGAGGTAAAAGATCAGAGGGCTTTGAAACATGGCCATGTCATCAGACTGAAATTTGGAAAGAAGTGCCCTGTGTCAAGAGAATCTGCAGGAAATCAGTAAGCTTTGGAGGCCCAGGACATACCCAGTAAAGCACAGGTGGTGGGCCCCCGAGGGATATGGACAGCAAAGATAGCCTCTATAATCTGAGTAGATTTCAGCCCCCCTCCACCTAAGCTCTGGTTTTCCTTTAGAGGAGGCTTTTTACTTAATTCCTGTTGAATTTACTAATGTTGTGTGGTGTGAGATTTTAAGTACCTTCTCCAACCTCCTGGGCCCCTCTCTCCTCCCCTGTCCCTTCCCCACCTCCCCATCCTGTCTTGAACTTCCAACCCCAGGAGCTCTTCTTTACATTGTTTGCTAAATGGAGCCTCCTGTGTGAAGCATGCCCAGGAGGTGAAGCCTTCATGGGTCCTAATATGTGCTTCAGGATAAGAGCACCATGGGGACCCTGCCTGCCAGTGTGCCCCTCTCAACGAATGTGGGCTTTGGCAACATGGCATTAATTCACTGCCAATGAAACAATGATGGGGATTTTAATGATAGGGTTGCTGTCTAAAATATGACAGGGGGAGACTTCTCAGCATCTGTGATCCAGAAAACACGCTTTCTAGTAAGTATCTCTTATGGTCAGAAGTGGGAGTAAAATCTTTATCAGTCCTTCCTAAGCATTACCTTTGCAAGCACTACAGAGCAATGTAACGTAGGATGTGTTCAGTTTAAGTAACAGAATGCCTAATAGTGGCTTTGTCCATGTATTAGTTTCCTGTGGCTGTTCTAATGAATTATCACAAACTTGGCGGCTTGAAACAATAGAAATGTATTTTCTTGGCATTCTGGATGCTAGAAGTTGAGCGTCAGTTTCACTGGGCCAAAGTCAAGGCATCAGCAGGGCCACATTCCCCCCAGAGGCTCTAGAGGAGAATCATTACTGCCTTGTCCAGTTTCTGGTTGCCACCAGCATTCCTTGGCTCCGGCAGCATCATTCTCATCTCTGCTTCCGTCTTCATGTGGCCTTTTCCTCTTTCCTGTGTCTCATCTCTGCCTGCCTCTCTCCGATAAGGACACTCATGGTGGCATTGAGGGCCTATCCAGATAATCCAAGATAATCTCCTCACTCGGGATTCTTGATTGAGTCCTATCTGCAAAGATGCTTTTTCCTTGTAAGGTAACATTTGCGGGCCTTACAGAGCACATTCAAGGCAGACAAGCAGACAGGTGGTCGCGGGTCCTGTATGTCCCGTTGGCTAGAAGAGTCCACTCCTAAGTGTGAGAGAGAAGGGAAAAGCAAAGATCTGGCAAAGAGGGACAAGGATTTCCATGACTCATCATGATTGTCCTCTGTGGGTTGGCATTGTGCTGTCTTCTGTTAGCAAGAAAGAGGCGGAGGACATAGTTTATGGGTGGTCAAAGAACTATGACTGCCACCAAAGATGCGGGCTTCCACACCTCCCAGTGTGTCAGACAGAAAGGTCTGAATGAGGGTCTGTCTTGTTTTGTGAAGGTAACGCTGTTTTTTAACGCTATTAAAAATCTAGATATAAAGGCCAGGCACGGTGCCTCACGCCTCTAATCCCAACACTTTGGGAGGCCGAGGCAGGTGGATCACCTGAGGTCAGGAGTTCGAGACCAGCCTGGCCAACATGGTGAAACCCCCGTCTCTACTAAAAATACAAAAAAATACACCGGGCTTGGTGGCGGATGCCTGTAATCCCAGCTACTCGGGAGGCTCAGGCAGGAGAATCGCTTGAACCTGGGAGGCGGAGGTTGCGGTGAGCCAAGATCACGCCATTGCACTCCAGCCTGGGCAACAAGAGTGAAACTCTGTCTCAAAAAAAAAAGAAAAAACTAGATATAAAATACCTAGAATGATATGGCCCATAACAGTAGCTACTCAGAGCGGTCACAGTGACTCACACCTGTAATCCCAGCACTTTGAGATTGATCGTTTCATAAGCCACCATCGCCTTTGAGTTTCTAACTCTCTGCCTATCTCTGGAATCCACTGAGGAGGAAATTGGGCTTAAGGTTTGGTCTGGGATTCAGAAGCTGCAGAAATCACCACCTGCTGCTGTGCAAAGCAAACTACTGGACCTCTCTAGAACCTCAGCAAGAATTCATACCTCCCAAGGCTGTGGCAAAGATGAAATGCAGGCCTCGGGAGTGCTTTGAGTTCTAGACCATTCCACGAGCTGCTGTTCCTGTTGTCACTGGACCGTGGGGCCCACTGCTGCTTCACAGCCTAGAGCCAGGTGGAGGGAGTCCAGTACCCTTGTTGATTCTTTGTTTCCCTTTCCCTATCAGCCACACCCACCACTCAGACTTCCACATACCCGTGTGGTGGTGGTGTTTGTTTATGTTCATTTGCCAGTTCTGACTTAGGAGCAAGTCTTTGGTGCTGATGTTGGTACTGTTCTCACTCCTGAATGTAATGCCCATAATGGATGGAGAATGTCAGGGGAATTGTGGGCAATAGTAAGATTCCTGTCATATTCCCAAACCCTGAGGTGGATGGGAGGAAGCCGCTAACCATGCAACTTTACTTCCACTGTGCTTGTGGTGGGGCCCAGACCACCTTATTCCTGGTGGCCTTCATCTTGGGTGCTGCGGGTGGCAATGACAAGGACTGAAGTGGAGAGAGCGAAGATGCCCGCAGCATCTATGCCTCGCCCTGGCTCATTCGTCTGATTGGATTGTTAGCAAGCCAGGTGTGACCTGGCCTGCAGGGCACAAGAAGACATGGAATACCTGCTAGGCAGCTAGATAGGAACATGGGACTTGCCAGCGGCTGAGCGTGGAGAGGAGGTTCCCTACCTGGCTACACATCACAGTCACTCGGAGTCCTGTGCTCAGAGAGGCACTTTGGCAATACCCTGGACATTCTGATTCAGAAGTTTCTTAGCCAGGTGTGGTGACTTATGCCTGTAGTTTGAGCTACTTTGAGAGGCCAAGGTGGGAGGATCACTCGAGGCCAGGAGTTCAAGGCTGCAGTGAGCTGTGATTGCACCACTGCACTTCAGCCTGGGTGACAGAGTGAGACCCTGTCTCTACAATTAAAAACAAGAAGTCTCCAGGTGAGGTACAGGAATCTATATTTCCAAAAGCAACCCTGGGACTTCTGATGCACAGCCTGCCTGGCAAATACACAGTTTTTAGGAGAAAACCATGAGCTTTGGGGTCAGGAAAACCTGTTTTTGGTAACAGCTGTGCTACTTACTAGCCGTGTGAGCTTTGTCAGTCACCTACCGGCTTCTAAACTTCCGTATCCTCAGCTTTAAAGCTGGTATGATACTAATACCTGCCTCGCAGGATTGCTGTGAGGGTGTAATAAGATGTTTATGCACAAGTTATATGTATGCACATCATGGTGCCTTAAAAATCCTCAACTTCCCCCTAACCCAATACAGAAGCCCAAGGGCAGACTGGCCCACTGGCATTGGCTCTAGTGCCTCCAGCCACTTCCCACCAACTCCATCCATGTAAGATTTACATAGCCATGGCCAAATTGTTACTGTAATTAACAATCACACCTAAAAGCTTTTACTTTTACTTTTATTTCACTTAAAGGGAACTCTTAAAGAGTGTTTACTTCATATCATTGGCAAATTGTTAATTCTTGTGATACTCACCGTGATAACATCTATCCAAATGAACATGTTTGCTCTTAATGCGAGTGTCATGTGCAATTTGGGAGAAATTCTGTTGTCATTTAGCATTAATTAATGCCCACTTACTGTAAAGTGTTCGGAGACACCAATATCAGCGAGATTTCCAGACCACATAGAGAGGACGGGAGAGCTGGGAAGGAACCAGAAGCCACTAGAAGGGCTGCACTGTGACTGAAGGCAGTGGCCCCGGGCACACTTCTCTGCTGAGGGCAGGCAGGCCAGCCTTCTGGCTGGAGGATCTAGGTGTCCACCCATAGGTGATGATCAGAGCACACAACTGGGCCATCCCAGCCTGGCTCCACTCACTGTGGCTGGAAGGGGTTCTGCCTCTCCATCCCCAGCCCCTCACTCCCATACAGCCACCTCTGGTGACCTCTCCTCCCAGTTGCAGTCACCCTGGATGTTGATTTTTAACCTGGTTTCACCTGGCTGCACATGTCAGCTGGTGGGCCCTGGAGTGTGAAGTACGACTTGCTTGGGCCCCTGCAGCCTTGCCTCCTGCAGCGACTTTCTGCAGCTTGCCTTTGGGGCAGTGGCTGCCAGAGAATCCTGAAAGTCAGTTCAGGAAGTCGTCTTCATCTCCGCCGCCAAGCAGGTGCTTGATCAGGACTGTTTATTAATGTGTTCTATTTGCTCAAATGCCTCCTTCAAAACGGAATGTGCGTGAGATGCTACTCCTGTGCATGGGACAGTGAGTGTGACAGTGAATAGTGCTGCTTTAGGAGTGGAGACACAGCCTTACTTTCCCTTTCTTCCAGGCAGCTCAGTGTAGTGGAAACTACAATAACTGACCGGGGCTGTGCCCACCAGCTGTGTGAGAGGGCCTCAGTTTTCCCACCTGTAAATGGGGCTCCCTTTACCCACCCCATGGAATGGTTTAATTAAGTGCGATGAAGTCCAGCATGCCACGTGTGGTGCTTAGTAGCCATCGCCTTATTAAAAATGCCAGTGATCACGGAGGATCATAATTTCCCTCCTTTTGTGTCCACACCTCAGACACGTCCTCTCTCCTGCAAGAGGGGTAGGAACAGAGGAATAGCGCCTCTCACCCAAGGAGGGAACTGCTCTGAGTCCACCAGGAAACGCAGTCACAAATCATACAGAAGCAGTATTCATTTCTTCTGTCCACAACCAATATAACTCAAGTATGGTGGAAAGACACGTATTTTTTGTCCCGATGAGGAAAGTTGCCTTGATACGTAGTTTTTTTCTGCCTTGTGGATGGACTGCATTGGACAGAGGCGGGGGGCAGTGGGGGCAGTGGAATCTACCATGGCGGGGTAATGAGTCAGTCTGCTCAATAGGGATGTGTCCCATACAGAGCTGCAGATGCCTGGTTTAAAAGACTCAGGCTGCAGATAAATATGCTAAACTCAAATTTTACTGAGTGGAATTTAATCTTTCTCTGATGATTAAAAGGCCCTTCAGAATCTTCTGAGCCGTTTCGTTGAACAGTGTTTTTTTGTTACTTCCTGGGTGTAGAGAAATGGTAGGGAACAGAGGGCTTTGCTGGAACACCCACTGGACTTGTGTGTCCTCCTCTCGGGTTCTAAGTGCCCTCAGGCCACACGCCTCCCGTTTCCAAGAGAGTGAGAGGGGCCTAGAAAAGGCTGAACACAAAGCCCCACAACAGCCAAATTCCCTTTCAAGGGTGTTACTTAGTAAACATGAGCCCTTGAGCCCTACATTCTTCCAGACTGCACCTGCCTCAGGCCGCCCCTCCTTCTAGAAGGAGCGGTTGGGGGGGGCCCCGGGCAGGAGGCTGCCAGCTCAGCCTGGAGTGGCCCACAGCAATGCTCCAATTCACAGTGAAATGATTTCCTCTGCCTCGTATAATTTAACCTGCCCACATTGCTAAACTTCTATATTACACATTTCTGTCAGGATGTCAGAAGAAATGATAAGCCTCCTTGAAACAGCAACCTCTATTACATGCTAAGAGCATCGCGCCTGGCTCCCCCCAGCCCCGGTCCTTCTGGTACGTTTCTGAGATTTTTAGCATGGTCTCTCAAGTATAAAGAATACCCTACTTCATGACCCCAGCCTCTTGTTAGCTGATAGATGAAATCTTTTCTAAAGCTGACTCTCTTGTCTATTATGTTTTCAAAATTCAAGGTTTCTCTTTAGATTCTTGGATGGCTGCCAAGTGGCCGGGCTTTGTTAGTAGGTGAATTGCTCCTCTATTTTTTTGATCCTTAAACAGGAAGTAGTTGTTTTTTAGGGTGGAGGGAAGGGGGAGGCATGTTCCACCTCCCTTCTGCCTTTGTTGATGTTTCCAGGCAGTTGGTGGGGAATTTTTTCAGGAATTTCTCCTCGGGGACCCTACCTTAGGAATAAACCCAAACCACGGAAAAGCCATTTCCTTGTCTGGTGGGAGCTTGTGTTTTCTCGCTAGATTGTGTCACCCAGAATTTGTTGTGGAACTTCTTGACAATTGTGCTGCCACCTGACTGCAGCATGGACCACTGAGGGGTAACAGCACCAAGCTGCTCCATCCACACTGGAGACACTTGCGAGATCTCAGGCCCACGGACAGTGCGGCTGCCTGTCGCTCCCTGCACCTACTCCCAACCTGGGCCTTCTCGGAGACAGCCACAATGTACACAGTCCACACAGTGTGCGGACAGTCCACACAATGCACACAGTCCACACAGGATGGCGCAGGACTCTCTTCATTATTAGCTGTGGTTGTGTGATTTCTCCTGGGGAGAGAGAACTAAGACTGAGTTTCATTTAAACCTAAAAGTGAGGAAGAACAGATGCCATATTCCTACCCTTAGTTGTTAATTTGGATTATAAAAACCCATGTTTTTCTTCGGGTCATTAGTCATGTGGCTTTTTTCTTCTTTGTCTCACTAGATTCTGTGGGAACAGATTTCTTTCTGCATAGCATTTAGTGGTGGGAAAATGATGTCTGCTGACCATCCTTGAAATTGAGGCACAATGTAGTTCTTGATTAGGAAGACTCTGGAATAAGCGTCCAGGAGAAATGGAAGGTGTTTGGTTTCCAAAAGTGGTACCTTCAACTCTGGGTGTAAGCTGAGTGTGTTTCCCTGCAAAGTTCCTAGCCCATTAGTAAACTGTCATACACTTCAAGGCCAAGTCACCAGTCTGATAGCTAAGCTGTCATAGTCCAGGGTCCATGTGAGCCCCAGCTCTTTAAAAACTCCTGGCTGGCTGTGTCCAGAGAAGACATTCTTACCAGTGTTCTCAGTTACTTTTGGGAAACCATCTCAGAGTGTAACCTAAGTCTAAACTCAGACAAGGCACTGTGTGTTTTACAAAATACACAGCCCACTCACCTGGGCTTAATTACCTGTAAAACTGAAGTAATGAAAGCAGCGCCTCAGGCTCCTTTGCAGCTCAAAGGGGATGGGCCAGGGATTGGAATGTAGACCTGGGAGCTTCCTTTGGGTGCCTGATGAATGAGCCGCACTGTAGGTTCAGTAAGACTCCTTCCGGGGTAAGCCAAGGACAACAGAGCCAGACTGTGGGGCAGAGGGTCTCATGGTCCTCATGGCAAAGCCAGCCCCAGCCCTCAGTGTGCCGTCATGACTATGAGTCCAGTCTTTACAACAGGAACATAACAATTCTACGGAAGGGTGGGGTGTCTAACACTGAACAAGCAACCCTCCGTGGACCAGGCACCCAATAGGCTTTACTTCATTCAGTCAGTCACTCCCACAGCCACAGCAGGTGGAGGCATCACTTTCCATACTGTATAGAGGAGGGAACTCCCCACCAACTAGTGAAGTTTAAAACCAGGATTCCAAGCAGGGCTGCCCAGCTCTGAACCCTGCCTACTTTGTCCTGTTGCTGCATCTTCTCTCTGATTCCCCTGAAGTCTGTGCGAAGTGCCACAGGAGGTCGAAGGAGGGACCAGAAAGGTGAGGGCTTCCCTGAAGGAGTGGCAGCAGGACCATGTCCTGGGAGGTCCCCAGCCCAAGAAGGAGGCAGGCAACCTCAGCGAAGACAGCCTGGTCTTTTTTTATTTTTTTATTTTTTTTGAGACGGAGTTTCACTCGTATCACCCAGGCTGGAGTGCAGTGGCACGATCTTGGCTCACTGCAATCTCCACTTCCCAGGTTCAAATGATTCTCCTACCGCAGCCTCCTGAGTAGCTGGGATTACAGGCATGTGCCACCATGCCTGGCTAATTTTTATATTTTTAGCAGAGATGAGGTTTCACCATGTTGGCCAGGCTGGTCTTGAACTCCTGACCTCAGGTGATCCACCCGCTTCAGCCTCCCAAAGTGCTGGGATTACAAGCATGAACCACCGCACCCAGCTGAGCCTGGTCTTAGAGTGGGGTCAACTTCGACTTCCAATTGTGAGAATCAGGCCTCTGGCACTTATCAGCCCTGAGGCCTGGCTTAATTTATTTCAACTGTCTCTGTCTCCATTTCCTGGTCTGTAAGGTGTCATGGGAAGTGTTCACAGCCCTTTAGTATGCTTTAGTGTGAGAAAGCTCGTAAAAATGCCTGCATGGTGCTTTGCTGGTACCCAGTCAGTCCTGCGTTTCTCGGCTCTGCAAAATCACAGACACATGGAATGGGATGGTATGCCCCAGAAGAACTAGGGGACTGGGAGAGCTGGCAGGTATGAGCCCTGGGTTTGGGAAGGGAAGAAGGTAAGTGGTGACAGATAAGTCTAGAAAGGCATTTGGGTGTCAGGTCATAAAGGACCTTGAAAAACCCCTGGGTTAGTTGAAGCTTTGGTTTAGTTTGGTTTCATGGAGAAACAGGATGATGAGATTTTGCTTTAGGGGAAGATGACGGCAGTAATAAGAGTGTTGGAAAAGTCACCCTGAACAACTTGTGTAGCTAACTTAAGGGCAGAAAAAAGGAACTCTTTCTTTTCAAGTGGCATCGTGGCTATCACAGCTCATCAGTGCCTGGAACAACACCTTTAATAGTATCAATAGGAACTCTTCGAATTGCTGCAGAAATTTTGCTTCCTGAATGTTTGTACTTACCCTCCCATTTAATCTTTAAACCATCCCTTCGAGAGAAGGAGGACACAGGGGTTTTTCTCATTTATATACCACTGTGAGCTTGACTTAGTTACCAAAGGCTGACGATGGGCTCAGCAGTGGGATCTGAGTCCCTGCGTTCCCACCGAGGCTTCCCACCATTTTCCTCTTATGTGCGCATCCGCTTTGAAGCTTCATTCTCTCTAAGGTATATGGTGGTAATGATAATGTTGTTAATACTAGTAATGATCATAGTAACAGCTAACATTGAGAAAGCATGTACTTACTATGTACCAGGAATTTGTTGCTAGTTTTGAATTGGTTTGTGTAATTATCATCTCCTCTTTCCAAGAAAACCGAACAGTAATGAGATAAGTTACCCTAGGACACATAACAACGGTGTGGCAGGATAGAACCACACCCTTCCCAGGTCTGTTTGCCAGGTGAGGAGTTATCTGTCATTTCTCAGGGTCCTCCTTGGCACCTGGGGGCAGGTGGAGGTGGGCGTGAGTTGTCAGGACATCAGGCGCCTAACTCTAACTCTGCATCAATCCGAGAAGCTTGATTTTTATCCGTTTCATTGCCCTTTCTCAAAAGATGATTTGAGAAAGTGTTTTTTAAATAGCTTTTTAAAGCAGAAAGGGGCCGTGTGCACTGGCTCACACCTGTAATCCCAGCATATTGGGATGCTGAGGTAGGCAGACCACCTGCAGTCAGGAGTTTGAGACCAGCCTGGCCAACATGGTGAAACCCCATCTCTATGAGAAATGCAAAAATTATCCGGGTGTGGTGGCACGCGTCTGTAGTCCCAGCTGCTCGGGAGGCTGAGGCAGGAGAATTGCTTGAACCTGGGTGGCGGAGGTTGCAGTGAGCCTAGATCATTGCACTCCAGCCTGGGTGATAGAGCAAGACTCCATCTCAAAAAAACAAAAACAAAATAAAAATAATAAAATAAAGCAGATAGGGTTTGATTAGGGTTTTTCGTTTTTTGAAAAGGCAATTAAAAAGATGGATTGATAAATACGTAATGAGCTGGCTAGATGGAGAGACACATGATAAAGTAAGCGTAGTACAGTGTTAATAAAGTCAGTGGTGGGTATATAGGTGTTCACTCTAAAATCCACTTTTCTATATGTTTGAAATTTTTCATAATAAAATGTTGGAGGAGAAACTAGCCAAGTAAATCATTTCTAAGGGCCTTCCAATTTTTTTTAAAAAATGTTATTTCCTGCACTTCTTTCTACATCCTATAGTTGTAATCATGTACAACCATGGCATGATCATTAATCTAGATAGATCTCCTAGTCTCACCGTTGGATCTTGCCACTAAAAAAATATCTGGGTCAGGCGTGGTAGCTCACACCTATAATCCCAGCACTTTGAGAGGCCAAGGTGGGTGGATCATCTGAGGTCAGGAGTTCAAGACTAAGCTGAACGATATGGTGAAACCCCATCTCTACTAAAAATACAAAAATTAGCCAGGTGTGGTGGCGGGTGCCTGTAGTCCCAGCTACTCAGGAGGCTGAGGCAGGAAGAATTGCTTGAACCCGGGATGCAGAGGTCGCAGTGAGCTGAGATTGGGCCACTGCACTCCAGCCTGGGTGACAGAGTGAGACTCCGTCTCAAAAAAAAAAAAAAAAAAAAAAATCTGCTGGGGAGAACAAAGTCAATCATCACTCATTTGGTTCTCCAACTACCTGTGCCTAAATTTTAACTGGCAAATTTGGTTGGTTTCAGATACTTTCACTAGAAAGGCGTAGGCCTGTGAGTCTCCAGATGAAAGGTGGGTTTAGGTCTACACATCTCCTGTTTCAGGGCAGTGAGTTGTTTTGGACCCATCTCTAGTAGAAGTTTCTTGGAGCTCTCCAGCCACAATAAAGGTACAGTGTTCCTGTTCACTCACTTTGGCAGAGCCTTAAAAAGGAGCACAGAGACACTCTAATAGTAAAATGTAAAAACCTGTAGGAAACCATAGCAGAAAGTATTCTTTAGGGCCCAGCTGTATTTTTCTGTTCTTAAGACCCAGATAAGCATAGTCTTCCCATTTAACATTCTGACTTTAACGTGAGAAGGAGTTTCATGTCCCCTTGGTAGGACATTGGAGTAGTTGTTGCAGTGCACAAGAAGTGGACTTTGTCCCGCTTGTTATTAGAATAACCTTGCCAGCATATTCCAGGGAGTTGATCAAGGAGTTTTGCCAAACTGTGATAAATCAGCACATTGAGCAGCCTCTGATGGCTGATAAGCTTGGGAGTGCCAATTAATTGACAAGAACCACACTTGTCAATCTTTGGAGGTCATGGAAGTGGATCGCTTGTCTTTCTTCCCTTCCCCAGGTCTTCACCCACTTGCTCTTTAGTAGATTGAGCAAGGCCTGGCACCGCATGGAGCACACCTCCCACCTTTGTTCTTCTGTGTTTGCTGAGTAATTAATCTCATTGTGCTAGTATGGATCAGGCAGGACACCATGGAGAGGGAGGAAGGAGGATGAAGACTGGCGGAGGGAGTAGTTTGCTCAGTTTAATTGGTTCTTTCACCTAATGGTAGTTTGTCAATTAAGGGGATACTTAGAGAAAGTAAAATTAATCCATGTGGGTCAAATGCAGCTATTAATTTTTAATCAAAACACAATGTTCAACAAATCTGTAGCTGTGCTGAGTACAAATGCAAGCATGCCACCAGCCTCTTCCCAAAGGATGTGGGAGCAGGCACAGGAAAGGGGGGGCGTGTTAATCTAGAAAATGTTTGCCTCCTCCCACACTCCCTGTGACCCTGAGGTAGGCCCCGCAGAGCTTCGTTCTTGTCTCTTCACCATCTATTGCATTGCCTAACACATGGTAGATGCTCAGTGATACTGCTCTTCCGGAACTCTTTCAGTCCCTATTATGTGCACAGCTTTGGAGTACCTCAAGTAGGTTTTAGGCATAACAGCTGTTCTCTAGGAGCTCCTAGCCTGCTTGAGAAAACAGAGGAGACAGTTATGAATCTATCCCCAAGTCACTCAGAGCAACACACAGTCAAGTACAAGAATGTGTGATAAACCGTGGCATTTGTTGAGCATTTGTTGTATGCCAGATACTTTTAAGCACTTCACGTAAGCCACGTTCTTTAATCTTGGCATCAGCACAATAAAGTAAGTACCATTTTTATCATCCTATTCATAAATAAGGTCACTGAGGCCCAGAACATTTAGGTAACTTGCCTAGGGTCTCACCGCTAGTACAATTAGTCTGCTAGAAGGTTGCATTCATTACCTAATATTATAAGGGCCAGAGATGTCCCAAGAGGGCTGGCACTGATTGGGGTTAAGGTATGAGTTTATTTTGGAAAGTGCCAGAGAAAGATGCTCTAGGTAGTTGGAATGGTAATCAGCACGGTTTTGTGGAAAAGGAGTGTGTTTTCTGGTTAACTGGAATATGAGGTCGGCGAGGTTGAGGTGGGTCTAGGTTAATACACTTTCAGGGTCTTGGATAACAGGATGAGAAATTTTCATGTCGGTTATTCTGGGATTTCTTTATTGTTTACGGCTTGTTTCACTTTGGAGGAGCAAGTCCCATTCCTCTATTTCTGCACTTGGGCATTGTGCCCTCATCATTATCTCTCTTACCTCCTCTGCCTCCCTCCATCTGGCATCTTTCTTCTCATTTATGGCATCCTTAGCTCCTCCTGCTTCCCATTTTTAGAGAGAGGGAAAGAGAAAAGAAAAATCAAGGAAGCACACCAGTCAGCCTACTTCTACTGACTTTCAGAGGTTGAATGAAGCTTTTCTCAACCCTCTGCCCTCACCTCAGTTTGGTCCTGGAACTGTGAGAGGAAAAACACCAGAAGGACTTGGCCTCAGGAAGTTTTCTTCTGCCTCCCTTTACTGAAGAGAAAGCAGGTTGGAGGAGCCACTCGGCTCTGTGACATATATAGTGACATGATTTGGAGAGGTCTGGAAGGACTATCCCAACGGTGTCTCTCCAGGCTGCTCACAACTGCCTGAAACCTCTCAGTAGGAGACAAAATATCTCATGACCCAATGAAAAATCAGGCTTCATAGTTTGGGACGGGCTATGGGGCATGTTAAATTCCTTCACATTGGCCAGAAGCTGGAGAAATGTGAGGAGAGGTAAAATCCTTGGATATTTTCTTCTTTATTTCCAAGGTGGCTTACAAGCTGGCCTCTTGAGGTCATTGGGCTGATGATAATTGGTGGGAATTTGCAGGTAATTGCCAGTGGAGTACGTTCTGACAATGAGGGAGAGAATCAGGGAATAGAGGGGCCCCATGAAGAGGATCCTCTGCCTCATAATCCCTGCAGGTCTGTGGGCTGCTGCAGTAAACCTGGGAGGTCATCAGGATTACCACAAAGACTCGCAATTGGGTGGATGTCCCTCTGGACAGCCTAGTTTCCCTAGACATACAACACATGTTACTTTCTCCAGCAGTACAAAGCTGAGAGGGGGCCTGAGTAATCGTGCTATTCTTGCTCCAGGAGGCAAGCCCCAGCTGTCTGTATACCCCCATGCAAGTGGGCAGGAGGGATTCCAGCAGGGTAGAGGGAGGGACAACAACTGTGGAGCCTGGAACAGAAGTCAGGGAAGCACATTTAGGACGGAAAGTCTCGGACAGGAGGTAGGTAGAGGTGGATAGGCGGTGCAAGTGGTGTTTTCACCATATCGTCTTGACCTGGAACATGGTGGAGAAAACAGAGATAGCTGACTCTGTGTGGTCAGTGATTTTAAAATGACACTAGTGTCAGACTCTTAACCAGCAAGGGAACACGTCTTATACATCTAGGAAAACTAGGTAACCCAAAGGGACACCCACCCAAACAAGAGTCCTTCATGTTGAAGAAGAAGAAGCACTTCTCGATAGACCATGAAACCAGCTGATATGGAATAAATTGTTATGTCATGGGAAGGAGGACATTTTTGGTACCTAATGATTAATATGAAATAATAATTATGCAGTAATTATATTCTTGCCTCTCAATCTAAGAATACTCAGAACATTGTCATAGTGAATTTCAGTATCTTCTATGTGAAAAGCAGCTTAGCTACTGGTATCTGTTATTCATGCATTCATTTTTTCTTTCCTTTGCCATGTATTTACCAAAACCTACTCTCTGCTAGGTAGTGAATAAGGCTTTTGGGATGCGGCAGCAAACAAAATGGGCATGTTCGCTGCCCTTAAAATGTAAGGTGAAATACAACCTTTATAGACTCCACGTTCCTCTACTGATTAAGGTTTTCTTTGTGGACAAAATACATGATCAATTCTATAGCTATTCCATGCACGTATATATAAATAAAGTGAATAATACCTGTTCACAATTTCAAAATACCTGTTAAATAAAATGTATTGATTTTAAACGTTAGTGTGAGACAAAAACATTAAGTAACAGATTGTGTGCGTGTGTGCGGGTGTGTACAGTTAGTCTTGAAAAGATCAATTGGGAGTCAGTGGAGCATTTAAAGCAGGGATAGACATGACCAGATTTGTCGTTTAAACGATGACTCTGGCAGCAGTGTGGAGGACAGCTTGAGGGAGGCCAGAGTGAAGATCAGCAGCGAGGAGAGACTGTTACCCAGGTGAGAGAGGATGGTGACTCAGAGTAGGCAGTGTGGGGGCTGAGAGAAGAAAAGGAACTAAATTCATCTTGGAGATCAAATAAGTGAGATTTGGCAACTGATGGAAGAGAATGTAAAACAATTATCTACTTCCTAGGTTGGTTGTGGGAACTAAATGAGACATTATTCTCTTCATTTTACAAACAAGGAAATAGAGACTCCAAAGTGATTGAGATAAACGTCTGACTTCCACACAGCCTTTGATCTCTCTACTGCACCAGGCATAAAAAGGGTGTAAACAGAGGTGGATTCACCCGGGCTAATAGCTGAAAGCCTCAAGGCCCTTCACTTGCTGGGATCTCATCCAAGGCCTCATACCTAATTTTATATTCATAACTTCGTATTCATTTTCTTAAAAAGCACCCTCCACAAGGGTTTAAGCTTCAGACTCCAGAAAACCTCTATCTGCCTCTGGCCAAGTAAATAACCTCATTGGGTAGGACTGAAACTTGATGGGATGAGACCTAGGATGAAAATCTGATGCAGTAGGCAGAGAAAGTAGTGAGTTTAGGTTGGAATCAACTGGGAGGGAAACAGGTGCCATATTGGAGGCATAACAAAAATTTAACTGTTAGTATTTATTGAATACTTTTTGTGTCAAACAGTGTATTTATTTACTTCTTTGATTTTTTGTGGGAAGTTTCTTGTATTATGTCACTTAATTCTTTTTTTTTTTTTTTTTTTTTTTTTTTTTTGAGATGGATTCTTGCTCGTTGCCGAGGTTGGAGTGCAGTGACACCATCTCAGCTCACTGCAAGCTCCGCCTCCTGGGTTCCAACCATTCTCCTGCCTCAGCCTCCCAAGTAGCTGGGACTACAGGTGCCCACCACCATGCCCGGCTAATATTTTGTACTTTTAGTAGTGACAGAGTTTCACCGTGTTAGCCAGGATGGTCTCCATCTTCTGATCTCCTGATCTGCCCGCCTTGGCCTCCCAAAGTGCTGGGATTACAGGCGTGAACCGTGCCCGGCCTATGTCACTTAATTCTTACACAGCCTAACAGGGTGATTGCTTTCATTATCCCCATTTTATATGTGAGGAAAGTAAGCCCTGGTAAGAGTAAGTAAATTAACAAAATATCACAATACTAAGCAGGTGAGCAGCACTGACATCTCACAGGCCTGACTTTGATCCTTGAGGCTGTCCTTAATCTCCACTGCTAGAGGGACTGGGGTCCAAAGCCAGCACTTCTGATAGATTCTTGACATGTGTTGGGCATTTCCTCTCCTAGAGGTAGGAGGAAGCAAGGTCTAATTCTGTCCTGCTCCTTTCCAAAAAGGAATTGCTTGGTGAAATGTGAGCGGGAGAAAGTAATCACCCCACCTTCAGATACAAAGTTGAGGACTTATCTGACATGCGCCAGAGAAGACAAGAAGATTCTGAGGCTTGAGGCTGAAGGAGGACGCCAAGAGACTCCAGCAGCCTTGGAGTTGTTATTTTGACTCAATAGTCGGCTCTGGTGAAGGGGAGAGATGGGGCTTACATGCGACAACCAGTGAGGGCGATTTGAAGGAAAATATGTGACCCAGACTAGGAGAATAGTGTCCGCATTAACTGAAGCTCCCAGAAATCCTAAGGATTAGTAGGGTTTTCGGCGTAATTTTGTTTTAGTTTTTGCTTTTTATGTTCTGATCAAGATTAAGAAAAGAGGGAGGCTTTGTCCTTGGACGGAAGGTGTGGTATTGATGGATGACCCAGAGAAGGCAGAGAGGTTCACCTCCTGCTCTACCTTCCTGTCCAGAATATGATCTTTAGAAGGAAAAGTATAGAATTTTCTTGGCTTGGCCGGGCGCGGTGGCTCAAGCCTGTAATCCCAGCACTTTGGGAGGCCGAGACGGGCGGATCACGAGCTCAGAAGATCGAGACCATCCTGGCTAACACGGTGAAACCCCGTCTCTACTAAAAAATAGAAAAAACTAAAAAAAAAAAAAAAAAAAAAAAAAATAGAAAAAGCTAGCCGGGCGTGGTGGCGGGCGGCTCAAAAAAAAAAAAAGAATTTTCTTGGTTTAAAGGGAGTTTAGATCCAAGAAGATTTAAATGAGCTCAGGTTTTCCTGACCTGGACAAGGTACCTCCCCACATACGGAGAGATCTTGTAAATGAAATCACTGACCCGTCCCTGCCAGAGATGTTGGAGAAAGGTGGGACATCAGGAGAGAGGCTGGGAGACTAGAGGGGAGCAGATGCACTCCGAACTTTTTAAAGAGAAAGGAGTATTCGGTAGCCACAGGTCAGTGAGCGTAAGGTGCTCTACAGATCCTAGACCCGGTCCGCATGGAGCAGGCTGGTGAAGAGGAAGCAGGATTCAAAGAGTCAGGTCACTAAGACTTGTCACTGGAGCTTAGCGCCTTTTTTAAACAAGCTTACTAGGCGGATACCGAAAGTGGAAAGGGCGGTCTTCCTCCCTCTTCTCAAGGTCTACAACAAGGTCTTTTGTGAAGCCTTTGTGGATTCGGTGGGAATCTGTGGAGTGGCTGCAGCAAATCGGTGAATTTCTTGAACTGTCCGAGTTGATGGTCGCTCTACAGTTATGTCATGGGACTCTGCCCTATATGAAATTATCGTCAGTAGTTGGATAATAGTTATTCTGCACCACATTTGCAGAAGGCAGAAAGTTGTGAGGAAAACAGATAGCTTCAGATGGCCAAGTCAGAATTTAAAAAAGAAAACTCATTCATACAGTCAACAAGTATTTGAGTGTCTGTTACATGCCGGTCATACACTCATCACGGAACAGCCACTTCTGGGTTGATTCTCCTAGTACGAATGGTGAGCGGTGAAGAAATGTGCGTGGTGTCTGCATACAGTGTCAGATGATGGTAAAGAATATGGAGGAAAAATGTAAAGGCTAAGGAGATAAGAGCAAGGTGTGACGTGGGTGCTATTTATGATAGAGTGATCAGGGGCAGCTTCTCTAAGGAAGGGCCCAAATAGAAGCAGGTAGATACCCACAAATCTGGGGGAGAACTCTACCTGGCAGAGGGAACAGCAAGAACAAAGGCCCTGAGGCTGGAACATGTTTGGCATCTCTAGAAAGCCTGAGTAGCTGGATATCAGTGAGGGCAAGCATGAGAGGCCAGAGCACGGCTTGTGCTTGCAGGCTATAGGGGATTTCAGATGTCCCGAGGGAGAGGGAAGCCACTGGAAGGTTTTTTGCCATATAATTGATAAGATCTGATTCGTGGTTTGTTTTTGTTTGTTTTGGTTTGTTTTTAATTGAGTCGGAGTCTTGCTCTGTTGCCCAGCCTGGAGTGCAGTAATGTGGTCTAGGCTCACTGCAACCTCCGCCTCCTGGGTTCAAGCAATTCTCCTGCCTCAGCCTCCCGAGTAGCAGGGATTACAGGCACCCGCCACCACACCCGGCTAATTTTTTATTTTTAGTAGAGACAGAGTTTCGCCAGGTTGGCCAGGCTGGTCTGGAACTCCTGACCTCAGGTGACCCACCTGCCTTGGCCTCCCAAAGTGCTGGGATTACAGGTGTGAGCCACCGCGCCCAGCCAGTTCATGGTTTTAGAGACTCAGTCTGGAAATAAGCCTAGCACAGTGTGATGGGCTGGCTCTTCAGGGATAGCATGAGACACATGGCTTAGCAATGGTAGATGCGAGAATGGCCTAGACATTTTAGTAAAGATTCACCCTAATGTTAGCAACAGTGTTATTTGCCTGAGGAAAAAACTAACAGTATTAAATGGTATTTGGTATTTACAGTGGCTGGTAGGGATTGGTTTTTATCCCCCCTCCCCTGTCCAATCTCTGAAGTCTTTTAGGATAAGAACCAAGTGGTTAACAAAGCTTCCTGGATGACCTCAGCACCTTATTCAGCTGGCCACTGCCAGCCCCACCCAACAGAGAAAGGAACATCAGAGAACCAGTTCTAGTATCTGACCTTCCACCCCACTGTGAAAACTCAAAACCCAGGAGATGTGGCAGATGGAAATAAGGATGTTTAAGGTAAAGAAAGCCTCATGGTCAAGGTGAATCACTGGATCTGGATGTTTGGAAGTCTGCTCAATAGAGAGAGAGGAGATTAAATTTGGCCACAGCAGTTAGTACTGTGACAGATTTCTTTTCCATATATAAAATATGCTTCCTAGAGTCAACGCTATCTAAACATGGACTGGGCCCACACAGCATCCGGCTCATCCCTGGACGTGTATGTAAACTGAGGCTGGATAAGCTTTGGGTGTAGTTATGTAGAGACTTAAGTCAGTAAGCGGGCACAATGCAGTCTGATAAAGGAAAGAGGGTGGAGGCGGGGAGAGAATCAGCAGGAGAAAAGAGGCAGAGAAATAGAAGCCTGTGGTTGTAGAGATGGTCTGTAACCCCACCTGGAACAGCAGCATCTGAACTGGTTCTCCCCTTGCTCCCCTTTCTTTTGCCCTCCAGCCAAACCGGCAACAAAGGGCATTGTCTAGTAGTCTGTGTCAGCAAGAAAAGCCATGGGGATCTGACCCCCAGCAGTGTGTTTCAGCCTGCGAACTTCCTGGATATCTTTACAGGGAATCATTCCCGGGGAAGGAAGGGCAGGCTGGAAATAATATAAGGAGATCAAGAAGGAAGTCAAGCAAGTGACACCTTTAGACAGGCCAGGCGAGCCGGGCTCTTCCCCCTGGGACAGTTAGAGTTATGCAGAGCTGTAATTAACCCAGCAGCCCACTGGATGTGTCTATTTCACCGCACAAAGGCTGTTGAAAGAAGGATTCTTGAAGAAGGAGGTTCCAATTCAATTGGTATTTGAATAAGTCCCTGTTGGATATACTGTTTCTAGAGTTTATGGCTATAATCAACAAAACATGGCCATTCTTTCATGCAGGTTTCTCATGACTTTCTGAATACCAATCTTTAGAAAGAAAAGAAAAAAAAAAAAAAGGCATCCAGAATTGGCTGGGGGTAGAATGGGGGAAAGGGAGGGAAGGGGAAATATGGCTCGAATCAAATTAAGGACTTGGTTTTCTTTTCAGAGGATGTTGAAAACATTTAAAAAGCAGGTGTGTCCTTCTTTCATAAATGAAGACTCTGAGATGTGTAAGAAAATTTTCAGTTCTATATTCCAGGTACCTCAAAATCATTGTATCAGCCTCCCTAATTTCAATTTATTTTTTAACAAATTTTTTTTGTATGCCTACCCTATTTTAGGCACTATTATCGGCGCTGGGGATATTAATACCTCTACCCCGCCTTCCTGGAGCTAATAGTGGGGAGAGAGAGACAAAAACATTGAAGTATGTAGACTAATTGGTGTGAGATGATGTGCTATAGAGAGAAAAATAGCAGGGAGGGAAATACAGTGAGGAGGGATGTAAGGAAGGCCTTGCTGAGAAGGTGGCGTTTAAGCGAAGATTTGAAAGAGGTGAGATATGGATCCGGTGGGTGTATGTGTGGTGGGGTTGGCGGGTCGGGAGGGACAGCGTTGCAGGCAGTGTGCACAGGGATTCGTAAGGTAGCAGTGTCCATGGTAGTGTGTGTGAGGAATAGCAAGTAGACTGACCGGGCCAGAGTGAAATCGGAGAGAGCCAGAGCACTGGGAGATGAGGGCAGAGAGGTCAGTTATGGCTGGAGCCTGCCCTTGCCCTCAAAAAGGCACCCATTCAGTTACTCAAGTGGGCCAGCACACAGTGGTCTGGGCTCTAAAAAATGAAAATAGCCCCCTCCTCCCACATGCTCTGGGTACTGGCCATTCAGAATGGTTCCCATCACACTTCAAACTGTAGAGAATAAAATTAAATTGTCACCGTGCTACTTTTCACTCTTGGATAGTCCTAGAGTCCTTTGGCATAGCTTTTACATAATGTGCCACATCCCACTGTACTCCCATTCCTGAGAACAGACTGATGGACTGAGTTACGATTTATATGAGAGAACCCCAAATCAGAATTCCTAGCCATGTCCAATTTATATATCAGCAGGCAAGTTGTTCTGTTTCTTGTTTGGGTTTTGGGGCTTCTGTTTGGGGGTGGGTTTTTTTTTTTTTTTTTTTTTTTTTTTTCCAGTATCGTAACTTACAATCTCATATCATAGAAGAGCATTCTCTAATGAGCTTTCTGAAGCCAAGAGCTCTACCCAGTTGCTGGGGAAATGGGTGAACATGGAGAATTAGAATGTTTACATTGTAACTGATTTATATCCACTATATTTGCATATAAGTGTACTAAAATATTTTTTTAAATAATCACCAGCCATTAAAAATGTATTTGCTAATGGGGATAAGAATGCTGGAACTACAATGAGGTAAGCTTTGTTTAAAAGGATTTAGGAGACTCACAATTCATAATCAATACTTCAACACACTGGTCTGCATTTTTAGGGCAATAGACCTGTAAGTAGAAACAGGCATATTTGCAGAAAAACATTAGTTTCTGAGATCTGGCCAGCTTCTGTTCTTACCACTCTGTCATCTCTGATTGGATTAGACATCACAGAAAGGGCCTCAGATCCTTGTTTCATGTTAAGTTTAACCCCTCCAGTTGAATACCATCCTTGTGGAGCTCAATAGAGAGAAATTAAATTTCTATCACCAGAACTATGGCACTGAATCAGGTATCAAGGGGGCTACATCAGTAAACTTCGTTGGTTACAAGATGTATGTCCTTCCTGAGGCTCTGTAGCTGTTAAGTTGGCTCTTTCCAATCACAGTCTGATCTTTCATTTTCCCGTAATGCAGTTAGACAGCCTAGTTATTCAGGCATAGACTTCTCTGTTTTTCATTATCCCTGAATAACATTTGATGCTGAAATAGGGAAGACGGGAAGGACGGGGGAGGGGAGCCAAGCGTTTTTCACAGCTTGTGTGAAATGCTTAATATTTGAACGTCTTTAAAATATACTGTACACATACATTCCAATTTTATAAGACTAGCATAACATGTTCAAAAGTTTTATGAATTTCAGCATGTAACCAGAGTAAACGTTAGCCTGTTTTAAATAAGCCATAATGGCCTGGCAACAAACCTGCATAGTTAGCAAATCCCTCCTCTGTTTATGGGCAGCCATTCCTCACCAGGTCACTACAAAATACTAGTTTTATCAGTTCCTGTGGACTCCGTAAGTTGGTCTGTGTACTGAGTTCAGCATGAATCTGGTTTTAAGAGCACAAAACCAAGGGCATCATGATGAAGTGATATTTCGTTTTGATTTTAATGAAATGGCATGAATCTGACTTGCTTAAGAATATGTCCAGGCCTCTCGTATCCTGTGGGAGCAGCTTGGTTCCTAAATGCCTTCCATAAGCACAGGGCCACACAGCCGTAGCAGGCTCACCCCTTCCTCACTGGAGTCAAGAGAGTGCTTTGTGCCTAGAGAATGTTTGTGTGTTTTTTGTGGGGGGGGGGGGGACTTTTTTGTTGGGTTTTTTGTTGTGTTTTTACTTAGGATGGAAGTGCACCCCAGATGATTCTTTTTAAGCTAGGATCTCTCTTAACAGAAGTGAGAACATCAAACACGCTGGGTCATGCGTGCCTGGTTCCATCCCATCGTGTGTCCTGGGTCTAAGGTATTAGACACACTCATGCCTCTCAATGGTGAAGGTCCTATGTTACCAGATCGTACAATTCGAGGAAATCTGCTAGCTCACCAGATAAAATCATCCCAGCTTCTTCAAGTGTGGCAGAGGAGAGAGACTTCCCATGTGTTAAAAATCTGCTAACCTTTGCAGCCCCAACTCTTTTGCCCATAGACTCATCCTGGCCTCAGCCATCCCTCAGGAATCGTCTACCACAGACCAAACTGGCTTCAGGGGATATTCCAACCCCTGATGCACTCTGGCATCGAAAGCTCCTTTAATTACAAATAGTGCACTAGAGGACAGGTTGGAGCATTTAAATAAGACTGATCTAAAGGCTGTGGGCCAAAGAATTCTCACAGAGGGCAACACGTAATTAGGTAATCTGACTCACAAGATGAAGTTTACTCGCTTTCATTGTGGTGCCCCCCAGGGCAGCCTTCCCCACCTGCCCTCTGTGCCTGTGTCCATGTAGCACTTGTCACTTGTAAGCCCAGCCTTCTGGGAGGCTCTCAGTCAGGTCCCGATGCTTCCAGAGGCTGACTCCAGACTCACGCAGTTTCTTCTCTCTTTGTCTTAAAACAGTCATGGTCCTCATTGCTCCCTAAAACATCCTAATTAGTATTTAGAACTCACTATCCATCTGTTCAAAGCTTGGCTTTTGGAACTCTTTATAGTACTAGCCTTCTTACCCCCTGAAATAAGGAAAATATAAGAATAACCGCCCACAGAGGCATATAAAACTCCTTTCCATTTACCTCATTTATTCATCTTATTTAGGGAAAGCACAGTTCAGGGTGGGCAGTCTAGTTTAAGCCATTGAGTCTAGTTTAAGCCGTTGTTCACCATCATGATTTTATAGCCTTTAGTTTTATTCCCTGTCAGCCATAGATATCCCCAGAGATGCAAGAACTCATGCAGGAAAACCCATTTAATTAGGACCCACTGTGAGGGACCAGGAAACAGACCCTAAAGCACTTTATGACGGAAGCTGTTGATCAGGAAACAGGATGTTTTCCTTTCCCTGGGTTTAGGTCTGGCTTATACTCCTTCGGGGAGATCTGGGGGCCCATCTCCATCTCCACTGAAACAGAACCTGTAACCTTCCTAGAATCAGGTTACCCTAGAGGGCAGTGACATTTATATCTGCTTTTTTGTTTGTTCGTTGTTCTTTTTCCTAAGACGTGGCAGGTTTTGAACTCCTGGATCTCGGCCCAGGGTCCTGGCATGTTGGATATCTGCCATTCTGATGTGCGGAGGGCCTCCTGTCTACACTCTCTCTGCCCCATGGCTAGAGACAGCTCATTCCGAGAGATTTTTTTTATAGGAAGGCAAAGCTCACCTATCCCTAACATGGAAAACTTTTCACTTGAGGAGGCGGGGAAACTGGTTTAGTAAAGATCTTTGCATGAAATTGAATCCAGTCCTTATCATCCTTCATGTTCAACTCAAGTCCTTCTTCTGTCATGAAGTCTTCCCCAACCAGAAGTGATCTTTCTCTCTCCATTATATCAGGGCCTTTTCCACATTCCCACCTTTCCCCCCTCATACTGTTGACTAGTTTTATTTCTCATTAGTGCTTTGCACCTAGTGCTCCTAGGTCCATTTAAAGACCTAAATGGCTGGGATCACATCTTCTACTTGGTTATTTCCCCCACGGCACTCAATCACTTATAAACTGTGTTAATTTTCCCCACAGTGCCTCACATAGAGTGGTGCTCAATTACAACTTACTAAGTCCATTTGAAAAGAAATATGCTATTGGTCAAGAAATCTGTGTGCTGAGTGCTTCAAGGGACACAGGCAGTATAAATGAGACATCCTGCCCTCAGGGAATGTATAGTCTGAGTGAGGGTAAGACGAAGCCACATGGAAAGTCTACTAATACAGGCCAGGTGCCATGGCTTCCTGCAATACAAGCACTTTGGGAGGCCAAGGTGAGAGGATCACTTGAGGCCAGGAATACGAGACCAGCCTGGGCAACATAGTGAGACCCTGTCTCTACAAAAAACTTACCCAGGTATGGTGGTGCATGCCTGTAGTCCCGGCTACTCCAGAGGCTTAGGTAGGAAGACTGTTAGAGCCCAGGAGGTGAAGGCTGCAGTGAGCAAAGATCACACCACTGCACTCCAGCCTGGGTGACAGAGCAAGACCCTGTCTCTTTGGGAAAAAAAAAAAAAAAAAAAAAAAAAGCAGCCAGTAATACAATTCCATATAGGATCTGGGCCAGAAAAAAATAAGTACCGATTATCATGATCATGATGATACATTAGTTATCTTGGGTATTTACACATGTTTTTACCCATCCCCATAACAACTCTACAAAGTAGATGGCGCTAGGCATTCTTAGTCTCAGCTCTTGTCTGTAGAATGAGGATAAATGATTTGTCCAAGGCAATGAGTACAAAGTGCTGGGACTCAGACAGCTCCGTGTGCCCTCACGTGAGGCTCACCCTGGGTTCCAGTAGCTCAGAGCTTCTCCTCTTGCTTCTCTTTCATTACCCTTGTGCCCTGCCCACTCCCAGCCTTTTAAATATATTAAGGAGGGTTAACCATATTGTTCACTGCTATTAAACAAGACCAGAGACAGAGTCTTTCCAACAGGTGACACCTTGGTGTCTGAATGAGAAAGGAGTTGTCCAGAGACATCTGCCCCACACAGAAGAAAATTAGAGGTATCTGGCCGGGCGCGGTGGCTCACACCTGTAATCCCAGCACTTTGGGAGGCCGAGACGGGCGGATCACGAGGTCAGGAGATCGAGACCATCCTGGCTAACACGGTGAAACCCCGTCTCTACTAAAAAAAATACAAAAAACTAGCCGGGCGAGGTGGCGGGTGCCTGTAGTCCCAGCTACTCAGGAGTCTGAGGCAGGAGAATGGCATAAACCCAGGAGGCGGAGCTTGCAGTGAGCTGAGATCCGGCCACTGCACTCCAGCCTGGGCCACAGAGCGAGACTCTGTCTCAAAAAAAAAAAAAAAAAAAAGAAAGAAAAAGAAAATTAGAGGTATCACATGCCAATAGTTTGTTATAATGGCATAAAAGTATGTGTATGTTTTAATAAGTCATGTGCTGAGTGTACTCAGACTATAGCGTATCCATGTATATTATGGTGGTTAAGAGCTCATCTCTTTAGTAACAGACGGGTTCAAATTCTGACTTTATCACTTACAAGCTCTATAGCCTTCAGCAAGTTAGTTAACTTCTCAGGGCCTGTTTTTTCCTTGATAAAATGAGTGGGGCAATACCTAGCTCAAACATTTGTTGTAATATTTAAATATGAATGTAAAGCACAGTGGCTGAGGTCGCTCAGTGAACTGCGATTGTGGTGAGCATACTGTTATATCCCTTCCTGAGCCACAGAACTTGAATTTGTGTTCAGAGCTGGAGACTCCAGAACACCTCCCAAAGGGCAGCAATTTCAAGTTGAAATAGCCTCTCCCTTCTGTCAGTGAGGATGCCAGGTCTTTGCAGAGTTTCCTGTAAGTCCTCTAGGATATGCGACTTTGGATAAAATCTCGCTACTTTGACCTGTGGAAAGAAATTGCTGTCCAAGTACACAATTTATTTTGACCTCCCAACACCTTTAGACAATTCCAGGCTGGCTCCAGGCTTCATGAGAACAATTATGTCCTCTCTGTGGAAAACATTCCTTTCAAATGAATCAGTAATTACTCACCTTTTCTTTTCCCAGCCAAAGTTTTCAGTTGCCAACAGTGGGATCAGTGAGGGGTAGTGGTGTAGCTAACATTAGCCCAATATAGATAAGCTCCAGATTATCTGTCATCTTATTTGAAAAAAGGCAGGCCTGCCAAATTTGCCTACAGTTCCCAGTGAGGGAAAAGAAACAACAGGTTCTGTGAAGAGGAAGGCACAGAATTAGTCATAGAAGTCACTTTTCCAGTCTCCCTCCATTACTCAGGAGGAAACAAACCCAGAGTGTCTTCAAGGTTAAACTCCCTGGAAGCCGATGGATCCTGGCCAGAGGCTGTGAACTTGGCACAGAGGGCATCCTCAGAATCGCCCTCTGCTTAGTGGATCGCTGCCCTCCCATTACTCCGCTGGCACCTACCTGATTTGGTTGACATTTCCATAATTAATTTATAACAGCAATAACCCTGAGATGAGCCTATTTATAGGTTTGTGCAAGCTAGGTAAGAATATAGATTAAATCTCAGATCATTAACATACTTAAAGGACTTGGGAGAGTTTTGTGATCGTCAAATGATGTGATTAAAAGGCCTCCAAGCTTGATGTGTACTGGGAATCCACAGGTTTACTTTCCTTCCCAAGCTCAGAAACAACAAAATAGCAAAAGATAAGCTTATACTCTACCCATTCACCAGAGATGTTGGGTCATCCAGGGAAAAGACTTTGTTTCTTCCACAATCCTGCTGCTTTTCCACCATCCTCCAAACTTGACCAGGGTCAACAGTGATGGTCTACAGCTGCTGCCCCACAGATGAGGATCTGTGAGTGTGGTTCTGACCCTTGATATGCCAGCAAGTGTGGCACCAAGAGTCCCGTGGGAAGAATTGCTGTGACTGTCCACAGCAATAGAGATGAGTGTGAGAAGCACAACTTTTAGTTGAAAGGATGCTATTATGACCTGGACTGCTATGCGGACCCAATCTTATTTTCTTTTCTCCATTTTATGTTCTGTTGTTCTGGTTGTTAACCTTCTGAAAAATAACATAGATTGCTTTTCTATTATAAGAGTAAGACGTGTTCAATATCAAAAATAAAGGTAGGTACAGAGAAGAAAATAAAGATCACTCATAATTCCACCACCCAGAAATACCCACTGCTGAATTTCGGTGTGTATCCTTCTAATGGAGTCTTCATTGTGACATCATGCTAGTAGAACAGTTCTCTGGACACGGAGGCCTCCCATTCAGGTGCTTGCTTTGACAGATGCGTTTCCAATACTCAGGGGGTGAGAATCCATCCATCAAGAAGAAGGAATGACTAAGGGACTCTCTGCCTTACTTGCAGGAGGCTTTTCCAAAAACTACCACCCAGAAGTAGTTCCCCTCTCTCTCTTATTTTTAAATCCACTCAGCCGTATTTATCCTTTTCTTAGTTGTATATGCAAATATGGTGGCACCACCAGTGTCATCCACCTCTTTCGTTCAAGACCATAACTTCTTTTAAGGCTCTCATGAGTCCTTCACACCATCCTCCAGCACGGAGAAGGGCTCTTCACCCATTATTGCCATTACTAGTGTTCATGACTTGTTTCTTTGCTCCAGTTTTTTATTAGCAGACTGGCTACAAAACACTGAAAATCAAGTTAAAGTTAATACATATAAGATCATCATAAATGATTGCACATGTACACAGATAATTATTACTTTCATTTGTTTTATTATTTTAAATGAATCTACAAACTTTGAGCTCCTTGAAAGTGGAGATTAGATATTATGTCGCCAGACCCTTAACATCGTACTTGGCGTATTATAAATACTTGATTAATATTTATTGAATTAAGATGAAAATGAAGAGAAAATTTAATTACCCAGTCTACTTTTTTTCTCAGTAGTTAAGTGCAGAGAAAAAGGAGGTCATATAAAAATGATGAAAAAATAGTACCTTAGAACAATTTTTATGGTATATCAGTGCATTTTTTGTGCTAAGGTATCACTGTTAACCCTAGTGCGGACCCTTTTTAACGATTTTTTAAAATCTTGACGATGCCCTTTTCACTTCTTTCCTAAATGAACATTAATATAAAGCCATAAAATGTTCCTTGGAGGATTTTATGAATTACTGCATTGTAAGGTTGGGGAAAGGACATTTGCAGCCATTTGTTTTATGGAGCTTGATTCTGAAGCCCAGCACCGCCCCTGACCCTTCAGGGGCACGCTCTGAGGCATGAAGCCTTTCTTGAGGACAGTGAGCACTGCTACTTCTCCCTAAAAGACACCAGCCACACTCCTACACTTGCCACTTCCCCGGAGTCCACAATGTCAACCGCAAGCCCTGCCCTCCATGAGTAGCCTAGACACCATGGAGCAGACATTACTGATGATGCATTGAACAGCTCTTCTTCCACAGTGCAGATGTATTTTCAATTCACCAGCATGAATCACTTTTGCCATATGTAATACCATGGTAGTACCTGAAAAAAAATGATGCCAAAGACTAGAGATTTGGTTAAGGGCATTGGTTCTTCTGGCTCTTTTTGCCTCCTGAACTCTTCTTCAATTTATATCAGACATGGAAGGGAAGCCTAATCTATAAAACAAAGGTGGGGGTGTGAGTCCCCAGGGTTTCCCTCACCACTGTGCTAACCCTAAATCAGCTTTCACCACTCATTTGAAAAACCCGGGGCCCAGAGAGACCAAGGTATAAGAGTGTGAAAGGTAAGTGCAGGACAGGTAGATGATAATGAGGGTGATGTAAATAATAGCTTACATTTTTTGAGGTCTTCTTGTGTTCCAAGCACTGTGCTAAACACTGACTGTCCCCCCAAAATGTGGCAAATTGTGATGCCCGAGGCAGAGATGGTATGGCTGTCTGGGAACACTTGAAAAGGATGTCGGATTACTTGCAGGCAAGAAACAGGCCAGATTATCTTATCTCTCTCTCACTGCAGTTGTTCTTAGCCTTTATTATACTTTTGGAATGGGTTTATCACAAGTGATATCAAGGGCAGAAACTAGACAGATATGTCCAGTGTATGTGTACGTGTGTGTGCACATACACATAGGACAACTTTGAGCTAGGAGTATGAGCTGGATTGGCACACTGAGTTGTACTTTAGTCTAACACATGCAGCTCAGTAGGTGTCTCATCTTGAGGGTCATTTAGAATGTTGAGGTATAAATAGCACAGAAAAAAGGTGATAAAATAGCAGGATACCAGCTTTTGCCAATCTACATGGCCGTATCCTTGCATACTTATTTTGACAGAACAGAGTCACAGAACAGAACAGAGTCACAGAACAGAGCAAGTTCTTAAGGCTCATTCATTCCCACTTCCCTCTTGACATTTTGAGCAAAGGACTGGAGGGACCAATCCATAAGGGGAATGCACCTAGTCATCTTTTCGCCCTCATTTCCTGAGTGTCTTGGGATCAGGTGCTCTTGGACATAAGATGATACATATACCCAAGAGCACCTGATCAGTCAGGTGGTGAGTCCGTCAACCCACAGCCCTGTTCCGTGCCAGATCCCGTACCTTGGTACCTGTGTGGCAGGAGATGGGAAGGATGTGTAGTGGAAACTCCAGGAACTTAGTCCAGCTGAGGAGATGATACAGATACTGGAAAACATAAAGGATCACCAGGAAATGATAAGCTTAGGAACTCAGAGAACATCATTTCTAGGATGATCAGAGAAGGCTTCAAGGAGGAAGAGAAATTTAAGCAGTGCCTCAAAGGTTGGGTGGGATGTGAGTTGCACAGCTGGGGCAGGGAGTAGTCTTTGCAGGGAGGGAAACTGCTGAGGAAAGATACAGAGGTGAGCAGTGCACATTGTTCCTGTTGGAACCACACACGTGTAAAGGCTCTGAGATGAGTTTAGTGAGAGTTGAAGGCTTATGTTGAAAAACACTGTGAGAGGCACACCCAGTACAGACTGTGGCAAGTGTTGAATGCCTGGCAGAGAAACCTGGAGCCTTTTAAAATAGTTTTGAGCAGGGAAGGGAACTCTCAGGACAAATGTAAGATGAAGGACTCATGCTTATGTGCCAGACTGCAGCTTTGCTTAGAAAGCACAGTGCAGGGAGAAACCCGAAGGAGCAGGATTCTTCCCTCTGGAGCCCTAACCAAGGGAGGCTGAAGTTGGTGCTTTCATTGAACAACCATATTCTGACATGATAAATGCCACGTCATGAGTTTGTGGTCAACTCCTGTGGTAAACTTTTAAGCAAGCTTTAAAACAACAGCAAATTGCTTCTATGGAATTTCTCTTACAGCATCTTACATTCTGGAAAAGCCAGTGCAGAAGTCAAGGGAGTAGGTCCTGCCCTGTCATTTACCCAGGCCTCCTAGATTCAACACATCCCTGTGGGTCACGTCACACATCTCACCCTGGCCCATTTAACTGAGCTGGGCCTACTGCAGACCTTCAGATATTTAATTTGTAAACACTTAATAAAGCACTGTCAGTAGGTCGGCTTGTCTTCTCTGTCGGCCACATCAAAATCAATACGTCCCCTGTGTATTGTGCCATGATTGTCTGGGCTGGGGAATCTAATAGGATTAAGTGTTTGGGGTCCTATCTGACGCCACAGTCCACAGTCCTAGTTAGATGAGGTTAAAGACTGGCTTGCCATTGTGGAGGCACGATTGCTTAGGGGTCTGAAAAATCATTAAAGCTTGTCCTCTTAAACGTTGATTGTTCCCTGGTGATTTATTGACAAAACACAAAAAAGTGCTCTATACTGCACTCTAATTATATGTATGAGGCCATAAGATCTCATGGGAAATTAAATAAAATTTACAGCTTGATGGTTTTATGCTCCTGGGAGACATACCTTCTTAATAAGATCTTATAGCTGGGAATATTTATGAGGTTAAAGTCCGTAGGCTTGAGCAAAAGACCTAACCTTTCCATGGGAGGTGGGGATGGGGTGCGTTTTGATTTCTTTGAAAATAAATGATCATAATGAAATTTTCAGGGGTTTAGGAAAAAGTGTTCAGTGAGACACATCAAGCATTCCTCCTTAAAACCTCTGGAGGACAAAGCTGTAAGGGCACAGGGATTTACTGCGACCATTTATCTCACATAAGGCCCCCATAGTCCTACTCCCCACCTCTGGGGCACTTTGTACTCCTCCTGTACTCTCTGTGGCTTCCTTGTCTTATTAGTCCCCATCACACTCTGAAAAGGTAGGGAAGATCCTAGTTAAGGGCAATGATGTAAGAGGTCAAGGAAGGGAAAGGAATTTGAGTAAGGAAAAAGGAGAAAGACCGAGAGAATGAATACATGTTAAGACAGCCCCCAGAGGAGTCACTGGACATTTAGTATTTTAATGGGTCACATTCTCTTTATGTTAAGGGGTGACTGAGGCCCAGGCTCGGATTCTACAAGGATTATCCTGTGCTGTTCTAGACAAAAAACCAGAACATATCTGGGGTAAGATGGAATTGGGGGAAGGGCCTTTGCAGGTGGCATGAAGATGAAGATGATATTTATTTGTTACCTTTCTTGGCTCTGAACAGTGTGCTATCCCAACGTCTCCGTGAATCCTAAATGAAGTTTCATGCTTGAAAGTGGGCTGTCTGAACACGAATGAGGAGCACCGTTTACACAGCCCCATCCCTGCTGCTTTCTCTAATAGTTCTGAAATGGCAGGAAGGAGGTAGGTAGGTAGATAGAGAGCTGTCATATATGTATGTGTACACACACACACACACACACACACACACAATTCCTATGTATGGAATTAATTTTTATCTACTCAAAGAAGAATAATTGTGTGGAACTCAGAGCAGTTGGGACATGTCATATGTGATCTGTTTTTCTGTTTATTTTTTCTATTGAGTTTTTTATATGAAATCTGAATGGCCCCTTCTTTGTGTGGGGGGTTGGAGATGGGGAGGGCATTGACAGAAGGGTTAGAGATCAAGCTTTAGAGGGACTTGGAACAGGTGGGCACATCACCTCTCTGGGGCCCCTGAATTTGAGAGCTCTGCCGCCAGCCTTTTCCCACCAAGGGAGCTCATGGCTGTCTTCTACTCTGTTCTCCAGTTTATCCCCAGGGGGCAAGCAGCCCCACCTTGAGGGCTCCCTACCTAGGCTCATGTGAAAAGCAAAGGACTATGTGATGAGGACGAATGGATACAGTGTTTGACCTGTTAGGGTGAAGCATCTGAATTGAGAATTTCCTGACTTTCCTCATTGCCAACTAGTCATGCTCCTCTGCTTCCCTCTTCCTGAATAAACCAAAGAAAATAAAAGGGACTGCAAATGCCCACGACTTAGATGTGTTAGAGTCCAGCTTCTGTTTCCCCCATTTGGTCCTGATTTTCAAAGTGAAGGGGAGACGGGACTGAGTGGTGTGGAGGTGAGCAACCCGTGTGCTTAGCCCAGCGGCTCTCTGGTTTGTCATTGTGGTATCCCTCTCTGGACCACAGTTTCCTCATCTGGAAAATGAAGATCTAAGGCTAGGTGATTTTGAAGTCCCTTTCAGCTCTAAAATATTATTTTACAGTTGTTGGATTTATGTAGGAGAATGGCATTGCGCTCTATCCCTTGCTTTAGCCTTTTGAATGAAAATGAGATGTCTCATCAGCTCAGATAGAGCCAGCTCAAGCCCAGTGTCTCAGATAAAAGGAGAAGGAAAAAAAAAAAACTTATTAAAGATAGCTAAGTTCCCCTGATAAGCAGCAAGTGAGAAATCCTGATTTAATTTAAATATGATATTTCTGTCTTCATTAATTTAAAGCATGTATATGATAATGTATCCTTTTTTATTTAGTGGTCTGCCCTGAAGGGAAAGAAAGGCTTGATTGTGAAGCAGAGGGGCAAAAGCTTGGGTATATTTTAATAAAGATGAATATCCCTAAAAATGCTTGAATTATTATGGAAGTAAGATTTGTTGCAAGTTACAAATCAAAGCCTGAATTGTCACTTATCTCCTAATGATACTTCTACACAGATTATTAATTTCATTTTAGAAGCCCAATGAATGTTATATTTTATGACATTGATTAAACATCTTGCTGCCATCTAACCATCCATCCTTTTCATTTTCAAAAATCCATATCGGAATTTAACAAAAACAGCTCATAAATTTGTATTTTACAGCCTAGCAAAGTTGACTGGTTCCCTACTCTACTTACCCCCAGACCCATTCTGAACTCTGGGCTTGGGCCATTTCCACTCTTAGAAGTCAGCTTTTCCAAATTGGCATCATGTTTTGTGGTCAGAGTAGTACTTGGGGATTTGTTTGGAAGAGCACGTGTGGCTTCTGGAGCTGCAAAGCCACCAGGGAAGTTTGAGGTGGTCAGGGTTAGCCCCTGACGGGAACTCAGGGTCTCAGCTTTCATTCTCATTCTTAAACAAGCTAGTTACCTCCCTCCTCAGTATCCTGGGGATAATTATGCCCTCCCCAGGGGGCTCCCAGAGCCACTGTGGGGATGAATGAGACAGTAGATGTGAAAGGCCTTCTTACTCTTTAGAGAGAAGCAGTGTGTTAATGGATTTAAGAGCCAATAAAGAACAATGAGATTGTAGGTTTGGGATCAACCTTAGGCATTTTAGGAAAGGTGTAGGATGACTTGAAAGCAGGGACAAAAGCCTTTTGAAAATATCTCCACATTTTATTATTTACAAACGTTTGTCAAAAGAAGTACCTCTGGACATAAATAGACCGTTCTCAAAAGAAGATACACAAACAGCCAATAAACATATGAAAAAATGCTCAGCATCACTAATTATTGGCAAAATGCAAAGTAAAACCACAATAAGATACCACCTTACTCCTGCAAGAATGGCCATAATTCGAAAGTCAAAAAAAAAATAGATGTTGCCATGGTTGTGGTGAAAATGGAACACTTCTACACTGCTGACAGGAATGTAAACTAGTGCAACCACTATGGAAAACAGTATGGAGATACCTTAAAGAACTAAAAGTAGAACTACTCTTCAATCCAGCAATCCCACTACTTGGTGTCTATCCAAAGGAAAAGAAGTCATATGAAAAAGATATGTGCACGTGTATGTTTACAGTAGCACAATTCACAATTGCAAAAATATGGGACCAAACTAAATGCCCATCAATCAACAAGTGGATAAAGAATATGTGATATATATACACCATGGAATACTACTCAGCCACGAAACAATGGCCTTTGCAGCACCGTGGATGGAGCTGGAGGCCATCATTCAAAGTGAAGTAATTCAAGAATGGAAAACTAAATGTCGTATGTTCTCACCTATAAGTGGGAGCTAAGCTGTGAGGATGCAAAGGCCTAAGAATGATATATTGGACTTAGGGGACTCGGGGGAAAGGGAGGGAGGGGAGTGAGAGATAAAAGGCTACATATTGGATACAGTGTACACTGCTCGGGTGACGGGTGCACCAAAATCTCAGAAATCACCACTAAAGTACTTATCCATATAACTGAAAACCACCTGTACCCCAAAAAACTATTGAATTTGTAAAAATAAATTTCTAAACCCTTCAGAAAAAAAAGTACCTCTGGTTTCATGAGACTCACACCTGTGTTTCCTCAAAACCACTGTGGGCTCAACCTCTGCCTGGATTGGCTCCCATTAGGGGGACCCCGTGTGTTCCTGTCACATTTCCCTCTTTATAATTGTGATCTTTATGATTGCTGTTCATTTCCATCCAGCAAGGGTGCTGGCACCTGGATCGCCATGCAGGGTGCAGCTGCGGCCAGCTCTTCCTCCAGGAAAGAGATCTGAAGAGACGTATTCTGAGAAGCCTGAATTCGACTCTACATTGAAAAATTAAGGACTGGCAACCAAAGGCTGTCACTTGTTGAAGAAAAAAACCTAATGAAGCTGAGGGTCAAGGGGCATCGGGGATAAACTGTTTTGCAAGGGTTGATGACATTAGGCAAAATAACTCTATTAAATCAGAAGTCTGCCTCTGCCAGGTAAACCTTATGAAAAGTACGCAAAAAGCTTGGTGGGAGGTGATGTTAGGGCTCCTAGAGACCTAGAGAGGTCAGCTCTAGAAGGAAATGTGCCACCCCAGTCCTCCGAGGGCACAGTGCTACAGGGCACAGGCGTTAGGGTGTAAGCTTGCCAGTCATGCTGCTGAGGCTCACATCTTGTCTCTCTCTATACCCTTGGGGAAGTTATCAAACCTTGCTCATCTTTGGTTTCCTCATCAGCCATAGCCCTGTCACCTAGGGACATTGTGAAGATTAAATGAACTAATAGTAGTATATGTCGAGTGCTTATTAGTGCCGTGTCAGGCCAAAGTTAGTGCTTAACAAATATTAGTTGTTGTTGGCCAGGCACGGTGGCTCACACCCATCATCCCAGCACTTTGGGGGCCGAGGCGGGAGGATCACTTGAGGTCAGGAGTTCGAGACCAGCCTGGGCCAATATAGCAAAACCCCGTCTCTACTAAAAAAAAAAAAAAAAAAGCCAGGCGTGGGGGCACGTGCCTGTAATCCCAGCTGCTCAGGAGGCTGAGGTGGGAGGATTGCTTAAACCTAATAGGCAGAGGTTGCAGTGAGCCGAGATCGCACCACTGCACTGCCACCTGTGTGACAGAGTGAGATTCCATCTCAATTAAAAAATAAATAAAAATAAATGTTAGCTGTCGTTGTCATGCATGGGCTGGTAGTCTGTGGTGGTGGTCATGGTGGTGGTCATGGTGGTGGTGGTGGTGATAGTGGTCTTTTTGGTTTCGTTTGTTTTGTTGTTTTTTGTATTTTCCCTAAAAAAAATAAAAAGAGAGAAAAAAAAGATTGCATAGCATCACTTTAAAAGCTGCAGCAGACAGTACCTTGTCTAGGTCCCACAGGGCCTTTCCCTGTGGGCATGGTGGTAAACTGGTGTTTAGGGACAGAGCCTCATGGAGTGAGACTGGCTGCTGAGGACAGCCCCTCCCTATTTGGAAGGCAAAGGAGTTGGTATGATAGGAGCGTTACTGGGAAAGGACGCTAGCCGCTTAGTGTGAAGACTTCTCCAGCATGTTGTGAAATGTTCTTGAGTGACATATTTTGCCCTCCTTTTTCTGACTCATTTCCCTCATCCTTCTCCTTTCCTCCCCTGCACCCCCTCCCAGCCAACCCTCCATAGTGTGCTCCGACACTGGGGATGTTGCATAAAGGGAAAATATGGCGTGTTTACAGAGAGAATTTTCAAGAAGTGTTAATTTAATATGCTAAAGTGTTCCCTTCAGCATTTTACCTTTCTTGTTGTTTTCACAAAACAGCCAAGACTAAATAATGAGCCCAGGGCTGTGCCCTTTGGTAGCGTGATAGCTCATTACCCACTAGCGGCCTCCATCTGCCCTCATGGCTGCATAGGGAGCCATTACGATTATGATGGAAATCTCAGAAGCCATTACCAAGATGCAACAGAGGGCCTACTGCAGACAGCCTAATGGACTAATTTGTAATTGGGAGAGGGAAATGAGTTAGCGAGCTGGGGCCGGTTTTGATGAGAGTGGAAGTGCGCATGCTAAATGTGATAAATGAATAGGAATGTGTGTTTGCGCAGTGGGCTCTACAAGGCTTTCCATCTCTCCTGGGGACTGGAGGCGTGCTGACAAGCCGTGAGGAGCGAGGAGGAAAGGCTCAGGGGAGGCAAGCAAGATTCAAGGAGAGTAGCTAAGGATAAATCGGTGAGGAAAACTAATGGCAGTAAAAATCCAAGGAAATGACTGCATCTGCCATGAAAGTAGTAATTAGGAAGCATTCTGTGTGCATGTCTTTAACCGTTAAAATAGGGGGATGAGTAGATGGAAGGCTGGGGCAGTGGTGGGCCAAGAGGGAAGCCCCTTGTAGAGGGCTCCGAAGGGAGAGTGTCCTCAGACCTGGTGGTCTGGGCAAATGCTGCCTGCGCAGAACAGAGCCCAGTCCAGAAACGCCACGGGCAGCCCCTCCCAGGGGCTTCTGGAACCCAGCAATGGGAAGGCCTAGCAAGCCCACAGGCAGCCGTTGTGCAAGGCAAGGAGGCCAGGCTGCAGTACCAGACCTGCAGAACATCTGTCCTTAGAGGGCTGGAGAGTCACTTCATAAGCCCCCGTGCCCGGCGCTCTAAGCTGAGGAGTGCTGGGTGCCAGCATGGCTATGGACAGATTTCTGAAAGCTGGCATTTCCTTCTCTTTGTCATTTGGCTCCCAGCATTTCATCTGCCCAGCCTGGAGAGTGTGCCAGGTGCCCTCAAGGAGGCCGGGGCTTTTGTTTCCACTCACACTGATGGACCTGGTGAAGGATAATCCCCCCAATCGGTCGGAGGCCAAATCCTGCTTGGAGCTGTCCTCATTTTCTGTTTCTTTTTGGTGTATCTTCTCAGTTCTGTCCCCTAACCTCCAAGCCCTGGTGTTCTTTCTCCTCAGTCAGACCTTCTTATCCCTGAAAGCTGCAGGCTAAGCCTTAATGGGCCTCTTTTTCCCAGCAACCTGCTGTCCTCAGCCCTTTCTCTGGATCTCACTTTTCCTCATGGGCCAGCCTGAGTTGAGCCTCAGGATCGTCCTAGCTCTCAGGATTCCTCCTGCTCCCAAACATTCTCATCTCTTTTCCTGGGAGGACCTTCCAGCCTTCCTAAATGGCCTAAGGGAAGACGCGTATCCCTTCAGGGAAGAAGGAAGCACTGGAACCAATTAACTGAGCCCCAGCCCAGGGCTCTTAGAACCCTCTCCCAAGGTGAGACAGCCAAGTAGCTGACTCTGCCCTCAGTCCCACCTTGGTCCCAGGGGCTCCCTTTTCCCGTCACATTCGCTAGTACACAGGAAAAGTTCCCGTTTTCTTCACCAAGCACTGGAAGATAAGGTTTCTGATTAGCTCCCTAATGGGATGATGACAGTCCTGTTCAGCAAAACTTTATTGACAGCCTATGTGATTGATTATATGAGTGATTGATCCCACCTACTTTGAAAATGAATTTGAGGAAACCAACAAAAAACACAGATAGATTGAGACCCCAAAGCAACTCATTCTAAGGAAAAGCAATCAATAAATATATAAGGCAGAAAACATTCTTAAAACACAGTACAAATTAAAGAAAGTTATTGAGAAAAGCACCAATGCGGTTCTGCTGTGACAAGCAGTCATAGAAAAGGAACAACTGGATGAATGTTATGGATTAACGGTGGAAGCATATTATTTCATCAGGGGTAATTGACTTTTCCCATCCAGTGTCCGCTGTTAAGTATAGCATTGGTTATGTCATCCACATTCCGAAACCAAGAGCCCCATCATACAGTCCCATCAATGTTGCATAAAAGACCTAGATTTTCTGTATAAAGCTATTGCTTAGACATCCTTCAGTAAACGCCCCCAGAATGTGTCAACAACCTAGGACAAAGCCGTAGAGAGATGACAAAAATCAGGTTCCTGCTGTGCCCAAGTTCCCACCGTAGTGAGGCAGATTTATACTTGGGTGACTCTAATTCAGTTACACAGACAGTAACAAAGCATTTAGAAAATATACAGGAGGACATCATCAACACATTTGACCAATGTTTCTTGAGTACATCCTGTGGGCAGGCACTGAGCTAATCACTGGCTAATCACAGCATTAAGTAAATGGGAGAACATGGCCCATATCCTCATGAAGCTTATGGTCGAATTCTGACCCAAAGGAGGTGTAGTGTGAGGGGAGTATTTGAGCTGAGCTGTGAAGCTAGAAGTTCATTAGAAATCAACAACAATGAGATACCCAGCAAAACCCCAAATATTTAGAAATTAAACAACATATTTCTAAAAAATCCATGGGTCAAAGAGGAAGTCACAAGAGAGATTAGAAACTATTGTAAACTAAATGAAAATGAAAATGCAACATATCAAAATCTGGCATGCAGCTAAAGCAGTTCCTCAGAGAGGAATGCTTGTGTTAGATTACATTAATAGAGGAATGCTTATATTAGAATAGAGGAAAGGTCTAAATAAATCAAAATTCCACCATGAGGAGCTAGGAATCAAAGAACACAGATAAACCCAACCTAAGAAGAAGGAAGGAAACAATAAAATAGCAGAAATTACCGAATAGAGAACAACAGTAGAGAAAACAAAGCCAAAACGTGGTTCTTTGAAAAGATTAACAAAATTGAGAAACCTGTAGCTAGGATGAACAAGAAACAAATAAAAAAAAAAAAAACCCACAAATATCAATATACCAAGAATGAAGATGTTATCAGTGCGGATCTTACAGACATTAGAAGAATCATCAGGGCAGGAGCTCGACAAGCAGAAGGGAGGTAACGAGTTGCTAGTTCTGTGTGGGTTTGCTGCGGGGAGAGAAGGAGTTGCCATAGCAGGCAGGAGCTGAAAAGACTGCTTGGAACCAGATATGAACCAGAATTGCTAGTTTCTACAGTGACCCATGACCTGTGTACACAGCCCAGTTTACTGCATCCTATACCAGCACCCTTGAGTGGTGGTCTAATGTGCATGTTAGACCATAGATGCCGAGACTGACAGGTCACCAATGGACCATAATGCCTGGCTTTCAGGGCACCTGGACTTGCTCAAAACATTGTTGAGCATGGGCCAATAAGTGAGTCTGATAGATCTGGGTCCACAGCCCCTAGAACATAAGGGGACTTTATTTCTCCCTGCCAGCTTCTAGCCTCTGATCAGTCATGCTCATAGATTTCAAAACTGACCCAATGCCATCCTGAGGCCATGATATCATCCTCACCACAGTTTATATGCTTCTGAAAATGGAGCTTTCTTTTTAAAAGATTCAGTCTGAATATTCATGGCAGAAGAAGCTTGCCAAAGCTGGCTGCTCACCTCCAACTCCCAAGTCAGTATCAGCCTGCCATGGCTTATTCCAGACCCAGATAACACCAAGAGAGAAGGAGGATGTGGCATGGGCCAGTTTCATCCACCAGTCACAGGATGGTACCTATCAGCCATGAGGCTGTAGACAGGGTCCTAAACCGCAAAGAAAAAGCTGTCAAAGCTTAGTTTTCTCCCCCTGCTCAGATGTTTACCTGGCAGGAGTGCCTGCCGTGTCTTCATGTCTTTGTTGCTCTTTGTGCAACTGGCCTTCCTTATTCTCTCACTCTCACTCTCTCTGTCTCTGTCTTTCATCTGTCCCATTATTCATCTGAGTGTGGACTCAAAAGAGCCAGACTCTGATCCTGGGCAGGCTCCCTTTCCTTTACATCTCTCAATGTGATCATCCATAAAATGAGGGAAATGATTGTGCCATCTCATAGGCTCATGGCAAGTTAAATGACTGTGTGTGTGTGTGTGTATACACATAATATAAACATATATATTTATATATATATAAACATATATATATTCTGTGTGTGTATATATATGTTTTTTTGTTTTGAGACAGAGTCTCACTCTGTTTTCCAGGCTGGTGTGCAATGGGGCAATCTCAGCTCACTGCAACCTCCACCTCCCAGGTTCAAGCGATTTTCCTTCCTCAGCCTCCTGAGTGGCTGGGATTCCAGGTGCCCACCACCATACCCAGCTAATTTTTGTATTTTTGGTAGAGATGGGGTTTCGCCATGTTGGCCAGACTGGTCTCTACCTCCTGACCTCAGGTGATCCACCCTCCTCGGCCTCTCAAAGTGCTGGGATTATAGGTGTGAGCCACCGCACCTGGCCAAATGACTTAGTATATGTTAAAAGCGCTCAGACCAGAATCTGACACCTAGGAAGCACTAGATGTTTCACCAAATTGCAGGCCCAGGTGTGGTGTTCTTCGGCCTTCCTGGCGCCTGTGTTCCTCGGGCTGACTACTCTGGATTCCTCTTCTGGCGGAAGCTCCTCCACCCCATGCCTCCCGGTGGAGACCTGCCTGTCTCGCTGCCTGCACGCAGCCTGGCCCAACAGCAGCAGTGTAGGCACAGGGGGCGTTGCTCATGGGTGCAGCTGTTCCCTAACCCTAAGTTGAGACCTGAGGGTCTCATTGGGTCCTCCAAACTTCCAAGATTGTTTATTTAATGAATTGGTAAATTCATTAAGTATTTATTCACCTTCCCCCAAATAGCCAGTGAGCAAATTCAGCCACACTCCCATCAGGTACTGGCTGTTCACGTTATGACACTGGTGTTGGCGAGAGGGGAGTATCTTGAAAGGGCAGAACAATTGGGGTGAGGATGGGGAAGAAGAGAGAGAAAGAGATGCCCTCAGGTGGGGAATTGAATTTAGTCAGATGATAGTAGCATCAGGCACTTGTGTTTTACTTTTCTCAGAACATTCTCACGTGCATTCTCTTACTGTATCCTTACCACAAGTCTGGGAGCTAGTTGTGGCCGAAGTGGGTATTTTCTCTAGGAACAAAAGAGCTGAAGCCCAGGAAGGCTGAAGGACTTGCTCAAGGTCACACAGCTACTTAGAGACAAAGAGGAGACCGTAAGCCCAGAAGTCCTGATTCCCAGGGCTCCCTGCAGGGGACCATGTATAGAGAGTCACTGTGAACTGCTATCTGAGCAAACTACGTGACCCCCTCTTGGCAAGACGAAAGGCCTTGGCTTGGCGCAAGACCCATGGAGAACACTCCGGGCGCCCCATTCTGTGTTTTGAAACTGTGCCAGGGAAGAGGAGTGGCCTGGAAGTGCAGCCCCCTCTGTTGGGTGTTTCTGAGAAAGTGTTGTTCTCCTTTGCTGGATTTAATGAATAAATTATAATAACTTTTGCATTTTTATCCACATTATGCATGTTTATCTGCCCTTCCCCCGTAAGCCCCCTTTCCCACTTCCACGTAGTACTATATTTCTTTTCATGTTTTATCTTTGGGAACTTGCCACTGATTATTATTTTTTTTAAAAGCTCATTACTAGTGATTGCTGATAAAGATGCACACCTCCTCGTTTTCTAAAAATGTATATGCTCAGGACCAAAAATTCAGGAAGGCATATGTGGAAGAAGGTACATTTCCATTTCCAAAGGGAGGGAGGTTACTTTTTCAGGAGCTCAGAAAAGGAAAGGGGAAAATGTTATATGACCCCTGCTGGTATGTGAGCTCCTTGGGGGAATACATGGTTGTCTTATCTGTCTCCAGCTCTTCGAATGGATCTTGTATGCAGTAACACGTGAGTACATTGATGGAATGCATGTACCAAGGAGCAGCTGGATGGCTGATGGGCTGGATGGCTAAGTGAGTGCATGAATAGATGGATGCCCAAGCACCAAAGTCAAACCTCATTTGGCTTGTTGTGTCAGAGAGCCTTCTCAATTAATTACTCCTCTGAATTTCACTACTATATTCTATTCTGGCCAAGTCTTGGAATTTCTTTATGTTCTAGGTGGGAAAAGATTACCTCTGTAATTCATCAAGGAAAATACTAACTTGCTCCCCCAAAGAGCTAGGGGAAAACACATTAATAGAAATATAATTGAGGAGTGACAACAAAGTCCAGGAGGAGTTAAAGCATAAGTATCAGCCTGGATGTGAATTCTAATATAAGAATTACAATTCCTATATTAGAAATTATATTAGAAACCTTTACTTTCCTGTGATTTCTGTTAGTTCATTAAGTAACCTTTCTTGGAAGGTCTATTAATTCCTTTCAAAAAAGACATTTATTTTATATCTTACTATAATATACTAAGCACTGTTATTGCTAGGGTGTTTTGAAGGGGCAGGAAATGGTATTTAAAATTGAGATGCAGTTCTAGGCAGTTAAATAAAATCCACTGACCAGAAAAAAATACGTAAAATGATAAGGCAGGAGAAGTATTCTCTGCCAAAAAGTCATCCAAGAAAATAGTAAAGATTTATGTTCAGCATCCCTGAGATTAAAATTTAAAATAAATAAATGGGGATGATACACTTTGAAAGCAGCTTCCTCTTTGAACTAGGAATTCAAGACTCAGAATAAAATAGGCCTTTTCATTGCAGAGCTGATCTTCATGACCAATATTTTGTCTCCACCAGGAACATTTCGTTGAGAAGCAGGAGAAGTCATTGCTAAGAAGCTTGTCTTCTTAAACCATGAGTGATTTTCAAAGAAACAGATATCAAATTGAGAAATCTCTACTAATCTTTCCCTTCAAAGTCTAGGCTTGGGTATTTTTTTTTTTCAAAACTATATTTATTTTACAAATAATCAGACTCTGACAGAGTTTTATGTCTTTTTATCACTCTTGAAAAGCATAGTGGACCTAACGTTGAATCAACCAAACACTCAGCCTCATGAAAAGCTTGTTTGGGGCCCATGGCGAGGAAAATGCCAGAATGTAGGTGCTTTAGAGACGACAGCCATAATTGCAATGAGAAGGGGAGCTGTGGCTGGCTCTGACTGCCCTGCTTCCCACATTTTCTTTTTCTTTTAACGAGTGTCTCCACGTCCCCACCGCCCCCCCCAACTCAGATCCCTTCAGTTCCCACTGCCTGCCATTTTCCCTTGCTCTGCAGCCTCCAACTCCAGTCCACTTAAGAGAACAGGCTGGAGGCTGCTGGAGGCCCTGAAGTGATTTATTGCTTTGCAGGAACTTCACTAAACTTCCCAAGTTGATTTTTTTTAGCTCTGAAAATCAAACAAAGTTCAAAAAGTAAACATTACAGGTTGACATCCCAGCCCAAAGCTGAGGAAAAATGTCTCCTGTTACATTTTTTGGCACGTAATAGAATTTATGAGCATTTTCAGTGTTTTGATTTTTTTCCCCAGTCACTGTTATTCCTTACCCCCCAGAGTTAGGTGTGGAGAGATTATGTTGGCCGGTTTCCATGGTGACACTGAAGAAAAGTAATTTTTTAAAGTAGGTTTCTACTGTGTTATTTCACATGCATGAAACATCAACATCTATGCTGTGTGGCTATTATCCCTAAACGTAAAGACACAGAAATGGTTGGAGTATTTTATATAAATAGACAAGTAGGGTGATATTTTCCTTGGTCTCGTGCCGACCCTAGTAACAAAAGTCTCTCAGTTACCCAGGGCACCTGGGAGAGAGTAAGGAACAGTTCTGCTCAGTGTTAAGCAACCTTCTCTCCTGTGAATAACCTTTTCTTTTTTTTCTTTTTTTTCTTTTTAAAAAAAAAAAAGCTCAAGTTGAAAGTCCACCCCCCTCCTATTTAAACTAGGGACCAGATGAAAAGTTCCTTTTGGGGCTCACTGTTCAAAGAACCAGGATTAATCTCTGTTTTCGGTCTAGCTTACTTGGTCAACCACTGCAAGTATTCCCCTTATCTGTCCAAGGAGTTGTCTAGAATCTTCTTGCCCCAGTAAACAGTTGCTTACAGCCTCCTAGAGTGAGGTTAGTTAGGGTAAGTATATACCTTTGCAGCAGAAGTTTGGTGAAGCTCTTCCTGCCACCCCTACACATATACACACACACACCCCACACATGCACACGTCACATCAGCATCCATCACGCACCCCACTCACACATACCACGTACACAGTTGCACGCACACACACACAGTCACTTCTTGAGGCTTCAGACAGGTTGCTTTATCTAGGGCGAGTCAAAGTTTGGAAATGGAAGAGATCATGATGGGTTGTTGTGCTGTTTCCCTTACGTGTAACCATGGTTAGACTTTCTTGTTATGTAACTGAGAATACTTGGTTTTGGAAAATAAAATGGAGAGTACTGCTTTATCTTGGGAGAATAATATCATCATGCATGTGGAGAATGCCTTTAACTTTTCCAAGGTTCTTCCTACCTGTTATTTGAATTTCCCAATAATTCTGAAAGGTAGATTTTCCTGGCATTCCCCTGATTTTAAAGCTGCAGGGACAGAAGTTTGGGTTGCCCATTCATTACGGGCATAGCTGAGTCAGGGATTTAGGACCCTCAGTTTCCACCGAGGTCCTGTGTTATTATTTCAATACTTGGCATCTTCCACACAGCCAGTCTGAGAAAGCACAAGGCCTGCAGCTTCCTGGGACAGGGTCTCAGACATGCAGAAACCATCAGGAGGAATTCACTCTACTATTAACGAATGTTTACTGAGCACCTGCTACACATCAGACACTGCTCCAGCCGCAATAGTCCAAATAGTCAAGAATCCCTACATGCTGTGAGTACAAGGGAATGGTGAGTGAATGAGTAAAACACATAACGCATGTGTCAGGTGGTGATCAGTGCCAAGGAGAGAAAGAAAGCAGGAAGAGGGGTAGACAGAATGCCGGGAGTGAGAAGAAGTGGGAAGAGGTGTTACTGAGGGGTGACAGTGGAACAAAGATCTGAAGGTGCTGAGGGAGCAAGTTTTGAGGATCTCTGGGGAAGAGAAGTCCAGGCCAACAGAAAGATCAAGGAGTGTGGAAACCTGCATGCATTGCCTTCTTGAAATCCACAGAGCCACATAGTCATTGCATGTGTGTGTGTGTATTTGAAAACTTCTTGAATTCTGAGGTTGGTACGTGGCTTTAATTTTTGCCTTAATGGCTTCCTGCACTTGGGGAGCTCTTTAATAGTGCATTCTGGAAGTAGTAATCGTCAGTCCTGGGCTGGTATCGCATTACCTGTGTGGAAAAAGCAGAATTGCTTTGGCACTGATTGGGTTTTGGGGTGGTGACTATGTTTTCCCGGTTTTTAATGCAGATCATTGAAAACATGTCAGGGCCTGGTCTCAAGTGTTTCTCTTAAATGGGGGAGAATCATGTTCTTATAAGCAGAGGGTGCAGGAAGGGACTGGGTGGGGGGTTGGTGGGCAGAAGGGTTCTTATATTTTAAATGCCAGTCAGCTGCAACCACTAGTTAACTGGAGCCTGTTCAAACTCATTTGGAGAACAGTTGAATTTTTAAAGTGCCTTTTGATTCTCTCTTTCATTTATTTTAACTGATCTGCTGGGATTAGGAGCTTGGTAGGGGAACACCAGAATGCTTGCCAAAATGTGTGAATAATTAGAGCTCCGATGATGTGTGCCAGATAGAAGGGGAGTATTCACACTTCTGATTAGATTCAGCTAAATGCAGTTGTAAATCACTGCTGCCACAGTAACAGCGCCCTGTCAGGACTGAGCACAGGAGGAGGCTCAGGGCAGTGAAGAGATGCAGGGCAGCCCCAAAGCATGAGGCTGGACCAAACCTTTGTGGAAGAGGAGGGCAAGGAGAATGGCTCCAGTCACCAGCAGCCCCCAGGACATTGGTTTTGGCATCTCTTTCAGCTCATTTCTACCGTGTTGAGTCTTGCTGGGCACTGAGGTGGCCATCAGCTCAGCAAATGCGAATGAGACAGGTCCCTGCTCTCAGGATGCTTACAGTCTCAGGGAAGGTGAATGAACAACTGGGACTCAGTGTGACGCATGTGTCCACAGGACAGACATTGTGCTAAAGGGTCCCAGAGGAGGAATCGGGCCTGCTGAAGGGAAAGGAGAAGGGATAGGTGGAAAGGCAATCATTTCCTTCAGCGATAAAAGTTGACATTTCAGAGAGCTCAGCAAGATAAGTTAGTGGCTGGAGGAGTTCCAGGCAGAGGGAACTGCATGTGCAAAGGCACAGAGAGGCAAATTTCCACCCGGTCTAAGAGTGCAGTCCTCCAGGATGGCCAGGGAACTGGGAACAACATGGAAGAGGCTGGCGATGCAACTTGCAAACACTACAAATAGGTTGGTTCAGAATGTGAAGGATCTCAAGTGCTCATAGGAGGAAGCTCTATTTTTCCGATTACATACCACTCCCAAGATCCCGGCCACCCCTTGCGGAGGGTCAGTTTCCCACCTCAGCCAGAGAACCCTGCCTTAGCCATAGTCATCGATAGGAATGTGTTAGTATTCTTTGGGCAGGAGAAATAAATGTTGAGAACCATTGCTCTCACCAGTGGAGAGTCTCAGGAGGTTAAGAAGGGAAGAACTATAAGATGGTTAATTTTGAAAGAAAACTGGCAGAAGCTTTGGTGTAGAATTGTTAGTTTACAGTAAGGTAGGTCTGCAGGCTCCTGGATGTAGGTGGGAGGTTATAGTCAGGTTCTGAACAAATGATAGAATCCATTTCAAGAGAGATTTCAGAGTGGAATCCAGTTGGACTTATTGAGGATGACTCCAGCTGTGTGCTGGGTTTCTTGCTCCTTTCTGAACCATCCTGGCTTGATCCTGACTTTCCTGCACATGTGGAGTGCCATAGCTCAAGATACAATGTCCTACCGAAAATAGACAGTGAGTATATGTGTTTTACAGTATTGTCCAAGAGGTGGAATCCTGGTATTTCCTAATCACAACTACACTTTTCCTCCCTCTCCAGCACTGCTCTGCTCCCTCCACCTCAGGTTGCTAAAGGTACTGGTGGTCTTAAAAAAAAAAAAAAAAAAAAAAAAAAGCAAATACCCATCTCTCACTCAGGACATCCCAGTGTATGGATGCCTTCTCTGGTCCCTCTCCTGTCCCGTTCTTGGAAGAGCAGCCTACTTTCTCTGTCCTGATGATGCAACAAGTTGCTCTGAAATCAACCAGCAGCTTGTGGTGGGAGTAAAAGCCCAGGAAAAGGAATGCAGAAGAAAAGCGACAGAATGGCATGAAACCCAAAGCAAATGGTAAAAATGAGCACCACATGGAGAATGTGGAAAGGAGAGGAAAGCATAAAAATCGCAACCACATCTGACATCCTAGAAATGGAGACAGACAAATAAAATCTCACATGTGGCTTTCCTCAAGTCGGAAAGATTCCGCTTCTCTATTTGGGGCGGGATGAAGGAGCCTCTTTGGAAGCCGTGGGCCTTTCTCAAGTTGTTCTACCACGCCTTTCATTTCTTCCACTTTAGCCAGTAAGTTCAAGTGCTTAGAGAAATGCTTAGCCTCTAGCACCTTCTCCAGGCACAAAATAATAGGTTGACAAAATTAGTAATTTTTTTTTTTTTTTGAGATGGAGTCCCTCTTTGTTGCCAGGCTGGAGTGCAGCAGTGCAATCTCGGCTCACTGAAACCTCAGCCTCCCGGGTTCAAGCAATTCTCCTGCCTCAGCTTCCTGAGTAGCTGGTATTTCAGGCATCCGCCACCATGCCCAGTTGATTTTTGTATTTTTAGTAGAGATGGAGTTTCACTGTGTTGGCCAGGCTCAAACTCCTGACCTCAGGTGATCTGCCTTCCTTGGTCTCCCACAGTGCTGGAATTACAGGCATGAGCCACCACGCCTGGCCCAAATTGATACTTTCCAAAGCGTGCATGAAGGACAATAATTTGAGATGTGAGGAAAAAATCTAGAATGACTTTTTCTACTTATTTTTATCTCACCTATTCAGATTTATTTCATGAATGTATATTTTAGAAATACATTAGTGTACTGGTATATCATTACAGCATATCAATAAGTAAAAATATCTTGGGTGAGTTAAATGATTGATTAGTCTATTTTTACTCTGGGGGCCACGTGATCAGAATGTGTGAGGACCGGGAGAGTAGTTAGCAGTGTTATTAGCTGAAGGTGGGGACAGGAAGAATGCTCTAGAACTGTGAGTCCTTGTGGAAACAGGGGCATTAACTGGATCGGCTGCCTCCTTCTAGCCTATGAGATAGCCTGTTAGCTTCCCTTGTAGCTCAAAGAGCCCCTGGAAATCAGTAGTTAGAACCCAGAGAAAGGGAAATTCTACCCATAGAAGAGATGCCCATGTTTTCTTTGCCTATAGTCACTTTGCAGAGCCACACCCACAGGTGGCAGAAGCACAGTGGAACTTACCCTCAGGCCCCTTCACCATCACAGGCCTCCCTTTCCTGGTTTTGTTGTTCGGTAGAGGTGGTGGTGGTGCCTCCCGGAACCCTCATCCAGGCTCCGTGAGACATGCAGACATGCCCCAGTGTCATGAACCTCCCCCTTAACAGCTCCTTCTCCCCTTTCTCCACAACACAAACAAAACTGTCAAACTCCATATAACTGTTATACTCTAACTGTGGAGTCAGGAATACTGTGCTGCCTTACCTGATGCTCTTTTCATTTTTGCAGCCATCTAGCTTTCCTTTCCCCCCACCCCAGCAACCCACAAACTTGAACTCCAACCTAGTTCAACCTCAGAAATCCCATTAATGTCTTAGAGGCAGGTGATGGGGAGCCCTTCACTTCCGCTGTCAGCGGTGTCTCCATGGCTCAGGAAGTTACCCTCCCACCCAGCCAGGCTGCTTTCCCTGTCGATAGTATTCTCCTTCCCTCCATGTCTGTTAGAACTTGACCATTAGTCAAGCTGTTCCTGAGATGTGTCTCTTCTAGAGATGTACACTGGTTAGAGAGGGAAGCATCTCCATGACTTTCCTTTCCCTGTCATGGTGACAGCAGTGTGACAGGTTTGACAGTTCCAGTTTCTAGGACCTCCAGCTGCAAGTGCTGCTTCATCCATGTGCTTATGAATTGCTTCAGGTCCACCTTGTACCCTTTCCCTCTCCAGCCATGTTTATCCTGGCTCCGTATTAATGGCACACATTCTAAATGTTGGACAAAGATAGTAGCCCTTGTGTAAGAACACACTATCAACAGCAAATGGAAGATGTTACACTTCAAGGCTACCAGTTGTCCCCACTTGTGCCATACTGAAATAGGAGATGGCCTGCATCTGTTTGAAATAAATGGAGTGAAATAATAGTTGGTGAGTAGAGAGTCCTGAAGGCAGTGAACCATGATGGAATCAAGGATCTCTTCCTGTTAGAGTGACTTTTGCCCACTGCTTCCAGTGGTGCTTGTAGAACTCAGGATCTCAAGGATATTTTGTGTCCCCTGCAGAAAAGTAGCAATGCAGGTTGTTCACATCCAGAGGTCATGACGCCCAACAAACTTTGTTTACAGCAGCCCAGGCTCAGTGAGGTGTATAGTGGGAAGGGCCCAGTACCACATGGGCCAAGAGGCACTCATTAACTTCCTACCCGGTTGTAAGCATTAGGAAGTTCCATTCAGGCAAAGTACTTACAGCAAATATCACAACTATGGCATAGTCCTGTTCTGAAGCAGATGTGTTTTACAAGTGAAGACTTCAGGAAACAGCCAAAGAAGACGTGATCTTCCCTCAAGACATCATTGTTTGTCAGTAGAGGAGTATTGGGCATTTAGGGTAGACTGCTCCCACACATCACAAAACACTTAGCAACACTGCTTTGCCCATTAAATACCAGTATCCTTCACCATCACCTTGACTCCTGAAACACAGTCCCACACAGTTGCAGGTGCTCCCCAGGGTGGGGAGGAAAGGAGCGCTTCCTCAGAGGGAGAACCAGGGGAGATGAGGTAGCAGCACCCATAGGTTTGCCTGTGCACTGCGTGCAGCTAGTCGGTTATTTCACCCAGACTCTTGATGATTCAACACATTTTGGAGAAAGAAAGTTGGTCCCCAAAAGAGGCACCTGACTGGCCCAATCCACTGTCACATGTTAATGGTTGTCACATGACAGCCACTTGCTGGATCTGTTCATGTCACCAAATAGTCACTGTCTAATTAGACTTAACAAATTCTAAGTGTGGCATTAGATTTACAAAGTCAGTAAACTGTGATGTGTGCCTGTGTTATCTTTCATGATCTGACAGATCATGTTTGAAAATTGGCCCAAGCTGGGCCCAGTGGTTTGTACCTGTAATCCCAGCTACTTGGGAGGTTGAGGTGGGAGGATCACAACATCCTGGGAACAGAGCAAGACTCCTGTCCCCCCCCCCCCTTTTTTTTTTTTTTTTTTTTTTTGAGATAGAGTCTCCCTCTGTTGCCCAGGCTGGAGTGCAGTGGCTTGATTATAGCTCATTGCAGCCTTGAACTCCCAGCCCAAGCAGTTCCCCCCTCTCAGCCTCCCAAGTAGCTGGGACTACAGGTGTGCACCACCATGCCCTGCTAATGTTTTAAAGTTTTTGTAGAGATGAGGTCCTGTGTTCCCCAGGCTGGTCTCAAACTCATAGGCTCAAGTGATCCTGCCATCTTGGCCTCCCAAAATGCTGAGATTACAGGCGTGAGCCTACTGCACCCAGCCAAAAATTGTTTTTAAAAAGAAGGAAAAAAAAATGGCCAAAATGCAGAGAAAAGTTTGACTATCAATACAGCATTACTTTTTTGAAGAATACACATCATTTTGGTTTTATTTTACATCAGCCATCTCCCCTCTGCTCAAGACTTGAGGTTGCTTGTTAGCTGAACTACCTGGCAATGAATTTGTAATTGAAACAAAAATTTTGAATTTTCGAATATGAGAATTTCATTAATAAGTCATGAATTGTAAGCTTGGGTATGAAAATCTTTATACTACTTTTCTCTTTAGTGAGACATTTCTTATCTGCCGTCTTGCAGGCTGCTGCACAGGAGCTCGAGTATATAGATTTGTTGTAAATTAAATATTAAAGCTTTATAGGCTATTTTTATTTCCTTCTGCTTGCATCCCTTCCTCCAGCTCCTAATAGCCACATGCCCAGTCTTTAAACGGAGCCAGGTTTAGAGAGGTCTAATGAAGAGGGTTTACTGAATGGGGAAAAGGGCAGCCACCGTGACCCCATATCACACCTTTGCCACACAATCAGAGGCCTCTGTTGAAGCTGTTCTGGAAAATATCTATTCTTACCAGAAGCTGTCCCGCACTGTCAGTGAAAAGACATTAGGTGCAGGTGTCAAACATGACTAATGAGGCATGAGGAGTCGACAGCAAAATAACAGAGATTATGGGCAGAGAGGACTTGCGGATGAAATGTGAATAGCAGTGTAGATGTGTGAGTGACGCAGGAAGGAAGGGGAACAGCACCAAGAACAGTAGCTGTCCCAGTTGCAGGAAGGTTGGACAATATCAATTACTTGTTTGGTATCTTCTCATTTCATATAGTGAGTTGGACAAACATCTAATGTTTTCCTCTTGAAATTGTGAGTTCCTGCAAGTGTTTGGGGCTTGGTGTCCACGTTTCTGTAATCTACTAAGACAAGCCAGAATATTTTTCTGTTTTGATATTTACACAGGTTTTGTTGTGAAACTGTCAGGAAGGATGAGGCATATTTCACTCATTAATTTTCATTGTCATTAAAACATCAGAGTCACAGTGCAGTATCCTGCTATTCCGGGGCCCACAGGGGCTCTGATTGATACATTCTGACTTCACAAAGGTTGTAATCTAAATGGAAGAGGCTTGAAAAAGAAGAAAGTATGATTAGTTGTACTCGTGTCAAAAGCTACCTCTGAACAGACCAATATGCTACAGCAGTCAGAGATTTCAAGAGAGGTAGCAGGGCCTGAGACTCAAACTCAGTGAATCTTGCTTCACTAGATGTGGAGTCTGCCTTTGGTGGCTTCGCAGTGCCTGGCCCTGAGCCTCCACCCACTCAGCGCTCACTAGAGGACTGTAAGCATATTTCTCTGCATTCGCTAGCCTCCGGGAGGTCGATTTTTACCTCATGGAGGTGAATTTTAAAGACTTCCTTTTTGGATGAGAAAGAGAAGTCCGGTTGAGAAGGAGCAGAAACACCATGAAACCAGGTGGGTGGTGGTTTCCCTTCCTGGTGCTTTTAACCAGTTCTCCCAGAGTGGAGATAAACATGAAGTTAATATGGGGAATGTTGATCATCCTAAATGCAGCTCCAAATGATAGACCCAGGACAGGTTTCCAAACAGCTGTTATTCAGATTAGAGGCAAGGACTTGATGTATTGCTCCCATTAGAAAGTGTCCTAATGGAAAGGGCCTGCACTTTCTCCTGGCCCCATCTGAATTAAACAATTGGAGTATTTTAAATCAAGGGTCATAAGTGTCAACAAGATGGAGAGCTTTGCCTCTCGATTAAAAGAGGCTTGTAAGTTACTTAGGAAGTTCCTGCCGACACGGATTGCACGTGGCTCCTCTGAACCATGGTTATACCCAGGCTAAGTCCAGCTGTTGTCCTAAGAAGGGAGCAGGCCAGCTCAGACAGAAAACGCAGCTGGGGAATTTAAGTCTCACATGCCAAGATCCTGCTAATCAGAGGGTTTAGGGGAGGTAGGACATTTCACGTTTCTCTGCCAACTTGTCCCCAAGGTAGGGACCACAATCCTGGCAGGCTGGGATAGGGACCAAAGTGGCACTTGCCTTTCATAACGTATTTGTGCTTGTTTCCATATCAGTAATGTCTTAGTTCCTTATCAGGTTAATTACCCCCCCCCCTTCTTTCCAGGCTCCGAGTAGAAGTCATGCTCCAAGACCAGGCACTGGCCTTGAACGTGGTGCCTCCTCCTGGTTTGTACCTGGTTTGAGATCATCTCAGGCACAGAGCACTGGAACACGGGGAGCCACATGGTCCCAGGTGCAGGCTGAGCCAAGCACAATCCCTGGGGTGTCTTTTTCTCCCCTGGGACTGACATTAAAGGTGCAGGAGCCAATCAGGATCATAAGAGAAGGCTGAAGACTTCCCCAGATTGAGAGGAGAAGAGAGGAAGAGCAGGGCAAGGGGGTGGCCAGGAGCAAGAGAGCAGAGCCTGAACAGCAGTAGCGAGGGTGATGCGTCTGGAGCGAGAGGGACAGATGTCTCTAGGTAGATGCCCTTATGGCAGCGCTTCTGGAGAGAGAAGAAAATCCCAGTAATATTAACAGGGCTGCAACAAATGAAAATTGGAAAATAAACAGATGGAACATGCCTCATAGTTTAGCTTTTATCATCAATAATTCTGAATCTGCAAGTGAATATGGCTAACTGTAGTTCAAACCATCTGCCTATTACTGCCTCTCACTTGAAGAGACTGTGTTGCATCCCACTCTCCACCAAGACTGAGAGGAAGGGAGGGAGGGAGAGGGAGAGAGAATAATTATTCTCAGCTGTTCTGTCAAAACAGACACGTGCTTCGCGCCCAGTGTAAAGGTCAACTGCAGATGGACACCATCTATCTCTAGAGAGGGCAGCCAGCAGTCACACGCTGCTGTCCTGGGCTTGTGGGGACCCCTTCTGGCTGCCCTTCTGAGTTCAAATGTAAGCATCTAACAGGCAGGCTCTGTTGTTTATTTCGGGGCTGGCGTTCAGCAGTTTCTTATCTATATGGGGGAAATTAACTCAGGTACGTGTATGGTGTGTCCCAACCTACTCTGGGCCATGCAGAGTCACCCTCTGTGCGTTTCAAGTCTTCTGGAGGCTCATCTGGGGTCCAGAACAGCACTGTGAGAGGTGAAAGGACAGAGACACACAGAGAGCTCAGAATCTGGGGAAGCCCGGCTCTCCAAGACAGGGACCACTGATGCTGAGTGAGCACCAGCCCAAATCAGACCTGGTCTTCACCACCACGCTCTTTTGGAAAGTGAACATTTTATTCAGAAGGCAATATGGTAAGAACCTTGAAGAAATAAGTGTAAATGGTAAATCATTCACAAACTCAGTTTTAGCCTATCTTGCCTTGCACGTTCCCTCTTGCAAGACTAACCTGAGAAACACAGAATCAAGCCTTTATCATTTGGTAAATTGTTTCATCAAGAATACTGGGCCAAGCACAGTGGCTCACAACTGTAATACCACTGCTGTGGGAGGCTGAGGTGGGAGGATCGTCTGAGCCTAGGAGTCTGAGGCCAGCCTAGGCGAGACCACATCTCTACAAAAATTTTTAAAATTAGGAAAAAAAGAAAGAATACCATATCTGAGGTGCAGATGAGTGTGCAAGTAATTCTTTTTCTTTGTTGTTTTAACGTGACAGCAGCTGACTTTTTTATGGAGCTTCCCTGAACATTATAAAAAGTAACTAAGGCCGGGCACAGTGGCTCACACCTATAATCCCAGCACTTTGGGAGATTGAGGTGGGTGGATCACCTGAGGTCAGGAGTTCAAGACCAGCCTGAGCAACATGGCGAAACCCTGTCTCTACTAAAAATACAAAAATTAGCTGGGTGTGGTGACGGGCATCAGCTACTCGGGAGGCTGAGGCAGGAGAATCGCTTGAATCCCAGAGGTGGAGGTTGCACTGAGCCAAGATTGCACCATTGCACTCCAGCCTGGGTGACAGAGCAAGATTCGGTCTCAAAAAAATAGAAAAAGTAACTAAGACAAAAACCAACCCAAAATACTTAAGATGGGGCACTTGAAAAGTGCATGTGTATACGTATGTATGTGCATGTACCTCATATAGGCATGTATGTGTGGACACAAATACCAAAAATATTCCAAAGACTTTTAATTTTTTAGGTGTTGACTACTGTTTGTTCATAGCCCAGTGGTGTTAACAAGCAGTAGATTGTTAGTGACAATCGCACTCTCTCCAGCACTTACGGCAGAAGGCTTGATTTAATCGAAGAGCTGTCATTTATTATTCTGTTGTGCAATTCCATGGGGGTAGCTAACTGATCAAGCTCTGGCTACGGGGAGCAGAGGGCTTTTTTTTGTTGTTGTTATGTCTAAATCCTCAATACAAATTGCAGTATTTCTGGACTCCCAGTGGGACCCATTAGAGCCTGTGGGGCATTAACGATCATTAATAGTGCTGTCAAAAAGGAGGGGGGTAGGGAGAGAAGGAAAGAAAGGGAGGGAAGTGAAGAAAGGGAGGGTGCAGAATAGCAGCCAGGGAGAAGTGTGGCTTTTTTCAGAAATGGAAAATTAATACATCTGCTTTGTTCACAGTGCCGAGCATTTGATGTTTATTAGCAGGCATCTTAATTTTGCAGATTAATACCTCTTACTTCCACATATTGAAATCCTTCCGTTGCCTCAGATCCTTCTTCTCTTTTCCTCATCGTTTCCTCCGCCTTCCCAAAATCTTTCTCTCCCCAGTAGTCAGTCCTGAATCTCCAACTCCAAAAATGAGACAGAAAAGGACTGAGAAAATATGAGTGGGGAGAGTGTCTTCATTCAGAACAGAACGTGTGCGTGTACACACATACACTACGGTTACAGTCATAATTGGCAATCTTGCCTGTGATATCCCATTAACTGTGGTTCCTTTTAAGCATTTAACTGTATAGTTAATAATCAGGTAGAAATGTTTTAATCATTTACTAACTAGCATGCTTATCAGTGTGATGGAGAAAGGGCAAGGTATTAATTAGTTAGGATAACATGCTAATGTTTGCATTTTAAGACTTCTACTATTTAAAGCAAGGAAGACCCTGACTTGGAGTCTTATTCAGAACTGAAGCCTTTTTCTTGAATTTTTGTTCTCTCCAAATTCCCTATCTATGCTAAGCTGACTCGCCTTTTGCCTCCTTATGGTTGCATATTTTTCTCCTCTTTGTATTTTTTCTTTTAGTCTCAGACTCTTGAGATCTAGTCTTCTACATTAATGACATTCTCAAACCATAGAAAGGAATTTTCGCACAGTAATAATAGGTGCGCGTTACACTTTCTTTCTTCACAGCAATAAGTGCCATTACTTCTTTCAAGTGTTGAGTACCTGTGATGTGCTGGGCACTGTGCTTGACACAGGGAATACAGTGGAGGGAAGAAAGAACCAAGGCACCATTCCTGCCCTCATGGAGCTTCTGCTATGGTGGGAGAGAGACTTGGGAATCCCACAAGTCCATTTAGAATCACAACCATGGTGTATGGGAGAGGCACTGGGACTATGAGAAATTATAAGTTATTCTGACTTAGGGAGGAAGCTTGGGAAAGTACCCCATGGAAGGTACAGTTGAGCAGATAGAAAGGAAAAACAGATTGATTACTTTGTTCTAGGAACCATGTTAAGTATTTTTGCATGAATTATTTCATTTAATCCTTATAACAATTCTAGAATATAGGGAGGATTCTTTAGTTTACAGATTAAACTTAGCTTTAAAAGAGAATGAGCTGCTGCCTGTCTGGCCCACGGTATAAGCCTACTGCACAGCTCATTGATGAATGAACCCCAGGTACGGAGACTTTGACCCTTGGATGGTAACTCTTCCATCTTCTCTTTTTCATGTCTTTTGACATTTTTGAGCACAGATAAACCAGGCTGACCGATGGAGCCATTTAACTCTTACCAAGGACTCAGAATGGTGTGGGTGCTGTGCACATATTTGAGACAAAGCCGTTAGCTTCCCAAATTGAGCAAAGCAGATACAAAAAAAGTGAGCAAGACTCTCAGCCTACAATCTCTAGTGTGGAAGAAATACCCTGTTTCTTTGCTTTCTTACATCAACTTCATTTTCTACTTGAAACTGTACCCCTAAAGGGACCTCCCATTTAAGTTGTTCCCAGTGTATCCTATATCCCAAGAGTTGTATCCATGTTCTGTGTCTTTTTGCCGAGGGATGTTGAAGGCTGGAAGTCCGCAAGGCCTTAGGTCCCCCAGATCACTGTGGGGAGACCCCACATCCCATTCCTATGAGCCACCAGAAGCCTGGTGTGGCCATTTCTCCTGGAGACTTGCTTCCTCCTGTGAGCCATTCCAGAATAGGGTGTGGGGCCCTGGTGCTCTGACATCCACAGCTTCCTCTCTGCTTCTCCATTCTGGGTGAATCTTTTCCTAGTCTTAGTAAAGCCCTTCCCCATATCTTAGGCACTACAATTCTTTTTTTGTTTGTTTGTTTGTTTGAGACGGAGTCTCGCTCTGTTGCCCAGGCTGGAGTGCAGTGGCGCGATCTGGGCTCACTGCAAGCTCCGCACCCCAGGTTCACACCATTCTCCTGCCTCAGCCTCCCGTGTAGCTGGGACCACAGGCTCCCGCCACCACGCCCGGCTAATTTTTTTTTTTTTTTTGTATTTTTAGTAGAGACGGGGTTTCACTGTGTTAGCCAGGATGGTCTTGATCTCCTGACCTCGTGATCTGCCTGTCTTGGCCTCCCAAAGTGCTGGGATTACAGGCATGAGCCACTGCACCCGGCCCGCACTACAAATCTTTACTTAAACTTTATCTTTCTCATTCCATTAGATTTTCATGGCCATTGAACTTAGCAACTGAAGAAAACTAGTTTCCCTTTCCTATAGGGCAGAGAGAGCTTTAGTAACCAAATGTTCCTAGGAGGAGTGGGGAAACATTTTTATTTTCATTCCAGTAACACAGCAGTTCTCAAAGAGTGGCCCAGGTACCTAAGGGGGATCCCCAAGACCCTGTCAGGGGTTCTCCAAGGCCAAAACTATTTTCCCAATAATAAGACATTATTTGCCTTTTTCACTTACTATCATTCTCTCACAAATACATGGTGGAGTTTGCCAGAGGCTACATGACATGTGATTTAAAATATTGAATGCAAAAGCAAATATGAGAATCCAGCCATCTTCTAAACCAGACATTAAAGAAATTTGAAAAAAATGTAAAACTCACTAATTTTTTTGTTTTGAAAAAGTTATTTTTATAAAAATGTATTTAACAGGTAATAGGTTTGTTATTGTTATTTTTAAATGAATAAACGTTTTACAGTTTTCTCAGTTTTATTTATTTATTTATTTATTTATTTATTTATTTATTTTGAGATGGAGTCTCACTGTGTCGCCCAGGCTGGAGTGCAATGGCACGATCTTGGCTCACTGCAACCTCCACCTCCCAGGTTCAAGTGATTCTCCTGCCTCAGCCTCCTGAGTAGTTGGGATTAAAGGCACCCACCACTATGCCCGGCTAATTTTTGTATTTTTTGTAGAGACGAGGTATCGCCATGTTGGTCAGGCTGATCTGGAACTCCTGACCTCAGGTTATCTGCCCGCCTCAGTCTCCCAAAGTGCTGGGATTACAAGCGTGAACCACTGTGTTCAGCCTTTAATTTTTAAGTAGCAAAAGCAAAAGCCTTTTGGAAGTTCTCAAAAAAATTTAAGAGTATAAAGGAGTCCTGAGGTCAAAGCATTTGCAAACTGCCACAGCAGAGCAAAGGAAGAAAAGAAGAACCAAACAGTCAGATTTCCATACAAAATCCACCATGCCACACCGGCAATTTCCAAATGTGGAAACCGGATTGTGTCATCCAGTGAGAGAAACTGTTACTTGGATACTTTGGCCCTACCTCTCTAATTTTTTTTCCTCAAATTTGAAGAGAGCATAATAAAACAACCTCCTAAATCCAGGTAATCACACATCCCAGTTTCCCTGGAACAGCCCCAACTTCTGTATGCCCTTTGTCTTGTCATAATTTTTTATTTTATTTTTTCATTTTAAACTTTTTTTCATTTTAATGAATTTTGTTTTTGTTTTTGTTTTTGAGACAGAGTCTCACTCTGCGGCCCAGGCTGGAATACAGTGGCACGATCTTGGCTCACTTCAACCTCCGCCTCCCAGGTTCAAGTGATTCTCCTACCTCAGCCTCCCAAGTAGCTGGGATTACAAGCATGTGCCACCACACTCAGCTAATTTTTGTATTTTTAATAGAGACTGGGTTTCACCATGTTGGCCAGGCTGGTCTCGAACTTCTGACCTCAAGTGATCCCCCTTGCCTTGGTCTCCCAAAGTGCTGGGATTACAAGCATGAAGCACCACACCTGACCTGGCCTGTCATAATTTTTAAGTGCTCCCACTTTCACTCTCGAAAGCGTCCCAGTTTGATTGATAAATTAAAGGTCAGCCTACATGAACCCCACCCAACTTCATGAGCTTATAAATGACAAAGTACCAATCTTTCTATGGTCCGGAGAGTCGAGAAAGCAACCCATTTGGATTGACTGGCTGGGATGTGGCAGAGAGCATGCATTTAATTTGTCTGTGACCCTTTCCTGTTTCAGCTGTGAATATAGGTCCCCACGTTGATCTCAGCTAGGGAATTGGGTATTTACCATCAAGGCAGTGGTGAACCGGGTGGGCCTCCCACACAAAAAGCTCACTGGCAACTAGCAATCCAGATGGCGCACATATCCATGTGATATTGGCCACATAGAGGCCTTTGCGGGGCTTTTTTTGGACATTGCTAAGCCTGCTGAGTCTAAGATTTCAAATGCTGTTTTGAGCTACTTGATTCAGCGGTGAAGCCAGACCACTTGGAGGGAAGTGTGAAATTCTTTGGAGTTCTTCAACTCACTTGTGACTCTATAAAAATTACCCGGGGGCCAGAAGCAAGGAAGGAGGTAACGCTTCAAGTGGCCCTTCTGCCTCCACAGCACTTTTCAGATTAGGCAGTGACAGGGGCTGGGGAACCCTCTTTCCCTCCCGCCCTCAGTAGGAAAACATCGAAACATCCATAGTGTCAGCTGACATGATTTGGGGTGAGCTTTAAAGGACTAAAGGACTCCCCCCAGAAGGCTGAGATCCTTGTTAAGCAAGGAACTTTCATCTCAGGTTCTAGGCTCAGGAGCATGGAAATTGGAATTCTTTTTAATTGACCATATGGTTAGTTTTGCAGCTTTGCGAAGCTATAAATCTTTGGTGGAGTTGTAACCTAGCAGAAATGTCACCAGAGGAAAATTTTTTTTTTAACTTTTTCCTCTTGTTTCTTCCCAAAACTCACTTAAAGAAAAAAAAAAAACAAAAAACAAAACAAAAAAAAAACCATGCAGCTTTTGGTATATACACACTGGTGAGTGAAGTGGAGGGGGGCTAGGTCTTGGACAAGTGAGCATGGCAGGGTTCTATCAGGCAGATCCAGCAGTTCCAGCCCCATTCTGAGAGCTCACAATTTAGCTTTTGCTGGTGCCAGCAATTACAAAAGGGGCCTACTCAGCTTTAAGCACTCAAGTGTTGATGGACAAAGTGCTAGTTTAACAGATCTGCGTAATGGGGAACAGGTGAATAAATACAGGATTAGTGCGCCCTTTACAGTAACAGCCTTATTATCACATGTTATGTGGGGTTTTTGCCTCCATTTGACAACTTGGTTGTGTAAAAAATTTTAAGTAACACAACAGAGAGGAAACCCTTCATAACAAAGCACCGAAACAATTAATCAAGATTTATGAAACCTCTGGGTAGTAGTGGTGTGTCAACCAAAGTGGCTATTTCTGATCAGACCCAGAGCCTCCTAAATGAATAAATGGAGAACACAGCACCAGAAGCCACAGCCTCCATAAGTGGTACAATTGTTTTCCATAATTGAAGACAGCAAAAGCCTGTGTATGATCAAAGACCATTCCATTAGGAGAGTGAGGATGTAATAAGGGGACAGATTTGAGTCTGCCCAGCCTGGAAGGCATGTAATCTATCCCCCTGTCTCCACCACGGTACTAACACCCACAGCAAACCCCACTGGTGAAGCTTATTCTATCTCAAATGGTGGCTGTAATCCACCTTTTGCCCTTAGGAAATTGTATTAGTCCAGACCTAACCCCCTTATTAAGAGGAAGCACTGTTGCCACAGAAGTCATCTACTTTTCTTTTTCCTTTTTTTTTTCTTTTTGAGATGGAGTCACTGTTGCACAGGCCGGAGTGTAGTGGTGCAATCTCGGCTCACTGCAACCTCTGCCTCCTGGATTCAAGTGATTCTCATGCCTCTCAGCCTCCCAAGTAGCTGGGATTACAGGTGTGTGCCACCATGCCCAGCTAATTTTTGTTTTTAGTAGAAACAGGGTTTCACCATGTTGCCCAGGCTGGTCTTGAACTCCTGACCTCAGGTGATTTGCCCACCTCGGCCTCCCAAAGTGCTGGGATTATAGATGTGAGCCACTGTGCCTGGCCCTTTTCTTTTAAATCACTGTAGGATTTATTGAATGAACACTGTATAGATTTGTTTTATAATTTTTAACCTTAATGTAAATAATGCCCTCTCTTTTACCCCCTTTAAAAGCTGTTTTCTTGGCTACATACTATGTTTTGACTGTTTATTTATATGAGATAGAGCTCTAGTTTATTTTAACTGCTGTATATTATTTTATTATGTGAATAAACCATACTTTATTAATCCTCCTATTGGATATTTAGATTGTTTCCCATTTTTAGTATAATGACAAAGCCCACAGTCAACCAGTGTTTCTTTATGCCAAGGATTAGGTTTGTTGGGTGTGTTAGTCTGCTTTACATTGCTATAAAGGAATACCTGAGACTGGGTACTATCTAAAGAAAAGAGGTTTATTCGGCTTATGGTTATACTGGCTGTACACGCATGGCATCAGCATCTGCTTGGCTTCTGGTGAGACCTCAGGCAGCTTCCAATCATGGAATAAAGCAAAGGAGGAGCCAATGTATCACATGGCAGGAGAGGGGGCAAGAGAGATGCCAGGTTCTTTGGAACAGCCAGCTCTTGTGTGAACTAAGAGCGAGAACTCACTCATCACCAGGGGAAAGCCATTCATGAGAGTTCCATCCCTATGACCCAGCGCCTCCCACTAGGCCCCACCTCCAACACTGGGGATCACATTTCAACATGAGATTTGGAGGGGACAGAATATCCAAAGCATATCACTGGAGCATCTTCCCCCCAACTACTTATTGCCAGTTGCTCTCTGCAGTGGTTGAATTAATGCATGTGCCTGGGAAGTGTCTGAGAGTTTCCTTTCACCATATCTTGCCGAACATTTACTGTCAACAGATATTTTAATATTTTCCT